>NC_081806.1:6067500-6367500 GCF_030704535.1 Vitis vinifera | reverse complement strand
AACAAAGCTCAATAAAGAGAAAAATAGCTGTCATAGCACCCTTGCTTTGGCACTATGAAAGAAGATATTCCTTTGAGGCTAGTCTAAGGTCAACACCTTCCCTTAATTAGCTTCCCAAGAAAAAAAAAACATACTTCAGGCAGGACCAATGGATTTCAAATGATGCCCACGAGGAAAGGAGCAAAGCACCCAAACTCTAGGACAAAATATAAAGATTTGACTAACAAAACATTATTTTTAGTGTCCATCCACACCATTCTATCTTTCTCTTCCCTCTTCATGAACTTTCCTTGCAGTCTTACTACTCCTGAGATTAATGATTGGTGATGAAAAATACTATTTCTTTGTACAATTTGCAATTTTTAATCTGTAGATTCGATTACCTTTCTTTGGGGTAAGACTCGTAGAAAGCCTTGGTAAGTCTCTAAGGCTATTTTTCTGATAGGTAAAGATGGGTATTTATAAATTAGTAATAGAGAAAGGTACACCAAAGTACACAAGACATATACTATTAAGTCTCTAAAGCTATGTTTGGGAACTGTTTTCAAGGATAATATATATATTTTTTTAATAGGTTTTTCAAGAATAATATTTTGTTTTTGAGAAAAAATAAATAGAAAACACGTTTAGTTATCAAGTATTCCAAAATAGATTTTCAAAAATTGTTTTGAAAACATGATGTTTTTTAAGAAGGTATTTGAATTTTTTTTTTTAGTTATTTTTAATTGTTTTTTGAGGGATACTTCACAAAATAATTACACAAATATGGAGAATGATTGAAAATAAGGCGCAATAGATAAAAGTTATTTTTAAGAAATATTTGAAAAAATATTTTAACAGGACCTTGGATAATGAATGTTTTTTCTTGGTGCAGGTTAAAAAGTATTTAGACAAGCAGGCTAACGGGCTCGAGAGTTCAATATTTGAATCATGTTTACTGGTATAAACTTTAGATTAATGTTTAGCATTTGAGAACAGCCAAATGAAACTTGCAGCAAGGAAAAAAAATCAACAAATCTAAGAATCAGAAGATTATGGAAGAATGTTCAATGGATAACACCAAGAGCCGAACCCCCGAGCCCTAATGGTTGAGGGGAAAAGACAAACAAATAAATGGGTATACACAAAGGTTTAAAACCAAGAAATGTAAGAATCAGAATTCCCAAACCATGACATGCTATCACTCACCAACTACAACCATAAATCAAAATCTTCAAACTTTCTCCAAATCGTCCTCTCTGCATTTCATTTCCCAGAGAACTCTACATTCTCTTTCGAATTGCACATCAATATTCGTGTTTCCACGTGTTTCAGCTCGAATTTTTTGTTATTCTTTTTCGTAACAGCTCAAACGAGGCACAAAATTTTTGCAAACAATTTTTTTTTTCATTGCAGAATAAATACATGATAACTTCAATCCCAATTTTAGCAGTCAACGATTGAAGTAGAACCAAAAAAATAAACAGCGAAATCAGAACGATACGAATTTCCAAGACGATAGACGAAAAAGAAGGCAAAGAAAAACCTGTGCAAGACGCTGTTGAAGCTGCAATCTGTAAGATCGGATTCTTCGCTCCTCGTATCCCGAAAGAACCCTAACATAGAACATCGCTTTTCTCCCGAATTCCAGTAACTTATCCATTTCTACGCTCAATCAAATGGTCTGTCACACTCTCACCTCAGATTCAGCAAATTCAATTTTCTATTTAATGGAGAAGAATCCAAAGTTAGGGTTTGGAATTTCAGATTGAGAAATTCCAAGATTATGGAAATGACAATAGATAAACCCTACTTTCACACAGGGATATTTGATGTTGGCGTTGCTTGATTTCTGAGAAAGAGTAGGGTGATGCTCTCCCTCCCTTCACATATAATGTATTCCATATTCTGATTTCTGCCCAGCCAAAAAATAAATATACAAAATAATATTCCTGGTTTTATCGCATTTTAATTTTTACCAAACCATTTTTTTTAGTTAGAGTGCGGTCGCAATTGATTTTAGGAACCTTTTTGTTCTTAAAAAATATATTTTTAAAAACATAAGTTATTTAAAATATTATTAAATATTTTAAAAATTATTTACAATATTAAAAATCTTTTATATTGTTTTTTAGAGAAATACTTCAAGATAATTCTTCTAAAAATATTTATGAAAAAAAAGTTTCACTAAAAATACTTTGTAGAAATACTCCCTCTTTTATGAAGAGTTTGATAAAACTTAATCACTTAAGTTGACTTTAAATTAAATAATACTTAAATTATTGATTTAAAACATATTATTTAAATTTTATTTTATTTATTAAATTGATATATTATAAATTAGAACTAGAGAAAATAAAGTTAAAAAATATTGGAGATTGTAAAGTATTAAAAAAAATCATGAATGCAATAAGAAAAATAAGGATAAAAAGATAAAATATAAATATAAATTTAAAAATAAGTTAATTATTTTTATTTATTACTTAAAATCAATTTTTATTTTAAATTTTACCATTAAATTATTTTATCAAATTTTTTTAATTGGATCAGCCACATGCAGGGAAACTTGCACGTGTGGTTCTGGCCGGGCTTTCCTGAGGTATCTAATAGCCTTGGTTCTGGCGCACCTCTCCTAAGTCCTAACTATTGCCCATTTAATCTTTTTAGGAGGGACAATTTTACATATTTCTGCCAAATTCTTCTATTATTAAGTACGGAGATAAAACATTTCGTCGAATCACTATAAAACACAACACTCAAAAGAAAAGAAAGCACTCCCTTTATTTATTTATTTATTTAGATGTTTATTTGAATATAACTATATATGTTCAGGCCGCTAACAGGAGAAATAAGGAATTCCATTCTTCCGCCTATCTTCGTCAATGAATTCCTCATGAATGAATTGATTAAATATTAATTTTATAAATAAGAAGATATTTTTTTTATCAAAAAACTTATAACAGATTCGGTAAATGAGTTTATATATTATAAAATACATATATATTACAAACTTAAAAAATATAGATTTAATCACTATAAGAGAATTCAATATATTAAAATTTTTATTTAACTTAATATTCATTTATTTAATGAAAAAAAATAAAAAAAATAAAGATTCAATATAAGGAAAAATAATAAAATCATTCTAAATCAAATTTTGGCTTTATGAGCTTTTTAATATGAATTAAATTGATTTTTAAGTTTTAAAATAAATAAATTTTATATATCAAATATAATTTAATTTAAGATTGTTTTTGATAAATAAAAAAATCTTTAAAAAGTTAAGACAACAAAAAATAAATCATATTTTAAAATTTTTGATATATATAAAAAAAATATATCACATTCAATTTTCCTTGCAATATTAGAAATTTTTAACAGAAAACCGTTTCTATTTTGAAATACAAACTGTTTCTCAAATTATAACAAATTCGAGTGTCCTCTTATTTAAAACCAACCCCATATATTAAAACATGCAGAATGTCATAACCGAGCAATTCGTATGTACACTGCCATAGCGCCCAGCGTATCACATGTTTCAAAAATCATAATCTCACTTAGGGGAAAGAAAGAAACAAGCATCAAGTTCATACACAATCTCTTGTTTTGTTCAACCAGAGTTCAAGTTAAGCTCATTAGTCTCCCATCATTCAATTTCTCCTTTTCTTCTTCTTCTCACTCTTTTCAGCCGAGTTCTTCAACTGCACCAACACATTACAAATCATCATCATTTTGTTCAGAAAAAGAGCAAGTGTAGTAGAGGCACTGGTGGATGATAATAGATTCTGTTTTATTCAAACAATTTAGCTCAACTCACCATGATAATCAGGATTCGAACAAAAACTGCAGCAAAATCAGTGAAAAGGAGGAGAGAATGTTTCACATAGTCCCGATCCCCGAGATGGGCTTTCTCTATTATGTCCTGGGTGTCTACTACCATGTAGCCCACAAACACCAACAGTCCAAAATACAACTGCAAACATAATTTGATCAGAAACAGGGCAAGTAAATCTATTATTATCATCCTCATACTTCCAATCTCAACTACCAGAACAGAGATCAATTTAATTATAGATTTATTCAACTAAATCATCAATTTCCTCACCTCAAACTTAAAGATGGCAGTGGATCCCCCAAACAACGAGGAGGCAAAGTGCAACCAGAAAAGGATGGAGAGGCCAGACGAAAGAACCCCTCCCAAGTACAGGTACTCTCTGCGCCTTGCCAACATTGCAGCCGCAGAGAAACAGCCAAAGGCCACTGCAGTTCCCACAAAAGCACTAACAAGAATGCTGCAGGACAGGTTTTTGCATATGTAAAGCCTTCATTAGAATGAAAAATATATAGTATAGATCTTCCACCAGCAAACTCTAAGATAACACCCAAAAAAAAAAACAAAGAGTCTAATAATGCCACTCCAAAATGAAATGCAAGTTAACTTCAGCACAGAATACGTGTCTGCACACGCATCATAATATTTTGGAAAATGACACTACAAAAAATTGTAACAAGTCAATTATAGTCCAAGTGGTATAGTATAATAGCTTCCTCAAGCACAAACAGGTGTCAGTGAATACTTCATCAAGTTTCAAGAAACAAACACAAATATGATCCAGGGTACATACTGCTATTTATACTAACAAAAATAATAAAATTCTTTTTTGCTTACTTTGAGAATGTCTGCAGTTCTTTATAAATTACACTTAATAAGAATTTAGGAGACAAATTAGAGACACATAAATAAATACCTTCATTGATAGTTAATTGTAGTCCACTTAAATCATATTTTTATCTCCCTCTGCAATCTGATAGTAAATTTTAAATGCTATTCAACCCTCTTCTTATATTGTATAAAAACTACCAAGGATAGTATATATTTTGTTCAATACAAATCATATGTTGCACCACCTCTAATACTTTTTTGATAGGCACTATTAATAATTTGATTACAGAGATTTGGGGCAGTTCTCTGAATTAAAACATGACAGAAAACATGTAAAAACCTTGAGGCTGCCCAACATATTCAAATATAGGCCGGGTGAAATTGAGCTGTCACTTTCTTTTTCCAAGGAACAGCCCATTGGATCGGCCATAACCACCAAATTTTTAACAAAACTGTAAAACGCGGAAGAGGGGGGGAAGAGGAGGGGGGTTGGAAAAAGAGAGGTAGAGATATAGAGAGTTAAATAAGAAAGATGGGTAGTGCCTTCCATTGTTGCAAGGGGATGAGGAGAGAGCTCTTAGCTTTTGGAAGAGATGAAGAAATGGACTTAACAGCATCCCTCCATGCTCCTAGGCCAACTTAAATCAACCCCTTGGTTCTCTAATATAACTGTCGCAAGATGCTCTTTCTTGTGGTTAACTTTGCTTTGATTTTGTAGGCTAACCCTGTATTTATTTGATGCTTGCTTTGGGATGTTTTGTATATACCGCCTGTATATATATAGGTGGACCCCCTCTTTTTGGGGTTTCTTAATACATTTGTTGTCTATAAATCACACCTCCATTATTCAATTAATGTCATCACAAACAGTCACAGAACTTAAACTTCTCAAGCATAATTCTAAAATCTCTCCCTACATCCAATGTACTCTTATCTCCATTTTGTTCTAGGATGTCCTACAGTTTATCTGTGTGTAATTGCATTTCATGTGCCAGCACCTGTAGTCTAAAAAAGACTTTCCATGTGCACCTCCAGAACCCTACTGTATTTTGCATCAATTCAAAAGAATTTCAGAAAATTAAACTAAAAGCATGTGTTAAAATTTAACCACCAAATGATTTGAAAAACTAGGTTAACCACAGTCAGTTAGATAGAATAACATTCACCAACTGAAGGAAAGATAAAAGATAATGTCAGAGAGAAACAAAACAAGAGGACATACCCCTATGCAAGAAACAATATACACACATACACAACTTCTTCAATAATAAAGTGAAATTATTATTTAATTGATAACCAAGAAACTACCTTGGGTCAATTTCAATAGCCAAGTCAATCAAAGGACCGATAGAGGCTCCTTGAAAAAGGGCCACAGCCATCAATAGTGAAACCCTCTTTTTCTGCACGACAAGAAAGAAGAATCCCATATCAATAAGTAAAAACATGTACAAATTAAAGTCCACAATGCGAGAGACAGAAAATATAACTAAAATACCTCTTCATATGAAGGTGCAGAGAGTAGCCATATGATGCTTCCAAAGCATGCAAAAGTAGTAAGAAGGCCACCAATATTCCAGAGAAGATGCAGGTAAGCTCCTGCAGCAGATGCAATCAAGGCACAGCACAGGGAGAGATAAACCTGCAAAATCAAGAATATCATATGTAGATTAAAAAAAGAAAAATGAATAGAATTAAAGCAAACACAATTACAATTTTGTAAATTACAGCATGAATGGCAATCATAAAACCCCAAAAAAGAAATACTGATATATAAATAACAACTAAATCCAAGCGAAACAAAATAGAGAGACGTGATTGAAGATTTAGTACAAAACTAAATCAACCCGTACGAAGCCAAATCCTGGCACGAATTAAACCATCGCTTAATGAGGAAACACGTGAAGAAGAATTATTATGAACAGGACGAAGCAAAAACTTATACTCAACTTTGATTAGTCCAACACTTCGCCATTGATCCGAGTTTTTCAATTCTACCAAATAAACCCGTTATGAAGTGCAAAATAACCTTTTAGGTTCTTTTCTTTTACAAAATTTTCTTGAATCCAAATGGAAGTTAACAAAAAATAAAATAACCCCCACTGCGCAGATTACCAAATGGTCCATCTAGCAGCCCGTAAAAATCTGAAAAGACAGAGAACCTAACTTTTGACTCGACATTTCAATTTTCACAAGCCAATTGAACACACACAAAATATCAGCGATTTCCTTATTTCTTTCCTCTCAGATTCCTCCGCCAACCCATCCCATATAACATAAATAAATAAATAATTCAAATCAGGTTTTTTTTTTTTTTTTTTTTTTTTTTTTTTTTTTGATAGGTAAAAGAGATTCTATTAAAAAGAGACACCAAGAAGGCAGCTCAAGAAATACAAACCTATACACCCTCCTTCAAGAGAATACTAAAAGAAACAAAAAGCCCCAACATACACCCCTAATTAGAGCCCATCCAATCAATAAAATTAGCTATAGTTAGAGGGCAATCAACTATGAACACTTTTGTTTCAGCCCAAAGAGAAAAAATAAAAGAGTATTTCAATCTTTGAATTGACAACGTATCATCCTTGAAGGCCAACCGATTCCTCTCCTTCCAAACCGTCCAAAAAATGTGCAAAGGAGCCGCTCTCCACACCTTCTTACGCTTTTTGCCCACAAAAGATCCATGCCAGCTTAGAAGGGTTTCCTTAACAGAATAAGGCAACACCCAAGATACCCCAAAAACAGTAAAAAGAAGATCCCATAAAACCTTTGTTCTTGAGCAATGAAGAAGAAGATGATCTATGGTCTCCTCATTCTCAAGACACAAAAAACATCTATTTGCCAAAGCCCATCCTCTTTTCTGCACCTTGTCCAAGGTTAGTGCTTTGCCCCACGTAGCCTCCCATACAAAAAAACTGATCTTGGGCTGCACATTCGCATTCCAAATAAGGCTAGAAGGAAACCGAGCCGACCCCCCCGCTTCCATGGCCAAGTATAGAGATTTAACCGAGAAATTACCACTCTTAGTTTCAGTCCATGATACCCTGTCCTCCACAACCTCAATAACTCTACTACGATGTAACTGCTCCATAAAACTTGATGCTTCCTCTATCTCCCAATCATTGAAAGCTCTTAAAAAGCATGGATTCCAACCCCCCCATCCCCCCTCCGCCAAGGAATCCCAAACATCTGCCACACTTTCTTCCTTATCAACAGTCAAAGCAAATAGAGACGGGAAAGACGAACACAAAGGAGAGTCCCCACACCATTTATCTCTCCAGAACCTCACCCTCCTACCATTACCAACAATGAAGACCATCCTATTGCTCACTAATTCCCAATCCATCCTTATCCCTTTCCACAACCCCAAGCCATGAGCCTCTCTCACTTCCCGAGAGGCTGTAATAACCCAAAGATGAATAGAAACCCTACCGTCCCTTGATTGAGGCGCATCTTTCATTTTCACAATATCTTCCAAAACTATTTTCTTTCCCCAATTTTCTCCAACAAAAAAAAAAAAAAAAAACATGCAAAAAATAAAGAAAGAAGGAAGATCCAAGAACCCGATGGACATGGGTACTTAAAATTGCTACTCCGGTTCAAATTTTCTTGTAATCAAGCCTCCGATGAGAAGGTTCAGATTGAATTTTTATCTCTCCTTTCCTCAAATCTCCTAGAAACAACAGAAAATAAAACGAAAAAACAAAACCCTAAAACACAAAAAAAAAAAAAATACCTGCTTGAGATGAGTTTGAACGGCAGGAGAAATCTGGCGGAAATTCTTGAGTGAATCGTAGGTCCAACCGCTCCTTGAGCTCGATTGTGAATCGAAAAACGCAGAGAACGCCTCCATTGAAAACCTAATTCCAACAATCCTCTTTTTCTTTTTTCCTTTGTAACGATCGATGATACTTATAGACCGCTACAAAGTAAGTCACGAGACTTGCCTGGATGTTTCCATCAATTTGTTTGGTTTTACCAGAATGCCCTTCTTTTTCACAATCTCAATTGAGATAAGAAGATTAGTGGAGGGCATTGACGGAAATGCAAGATGAATCCGGAAAGTTCGAGGCTAATTCGGAACCGGGAACAAATACTTTGGTTGACTCTGCATCAAATAATTTCTTATAGACGTCGCTTTTCCTCTAAGCAACGTATATTTTTCTGACCAAACTACCCCTTGAACAAAATGCCACGTCCACTCACCAATCAAATCTTTCCATGTCAGCAGGCCATTGTTTTAATAACTTTCTTATGGAACTTGTGGATCAAGTTCATCGGTATTGATTTAAATTTCTTCCTAACTTCGAGTAAAAGGAGGAGACTTGCTTATGAAATGATACTATATTTTTCTTTTAGGATTTTTATTTGTTCTTCTCATTTTCTATTTTCATAGAAGGGTATATTTATAAAAAAAATTATAAAAAAGAAAATTAAATTTATAAAATACAAATTTCAAGTATTTATTTAAAAATAATTAATATTTCATATATATTTTTTTAGTTAAAAACACTATTTTTGACTATAAGTATTACTTTTTAATCATACAAGTATTACATTTGATCATCTTAGGTACTATATTTTATTATGAATATATAAAATTTGAATTATTTTTAAAACATTCGTATTTTGTAATTATTTTAATATGAATGCGTGAAAACTAGTTTTTTCCAGTTTTTTTTATGCATTTAGAGTAATTAGTGAATTATTTTATGTTTTTACAAAGTTGCTCAATTTTAATTATTCATATCATGATATTATAGAGAAATGACTAACAAATTAATAAATATTAAAATTCATATAGCTTGAAGGTATATGAAAAACATTTTATTATAAACAAAATTATGGATTGTTAGAAGCTATGTAATTATTATTATTCATAACCTGTTCAATGTCTATTTTGTTATAGCTAATAGATACAGAGAAAAAAATTATTAATTAATACTTTTGTGAAATTGATGTAAACTATATTTACTTTTATGTTTTATTATAATAAAATTATATAAAATGATTTATGATCAGAAGTTATGAAAACAAGCATGTATATATATATATATATATATATATATATATATATATATAATAAAAAGATATATTTTATATACTACAATATACAAACAATTTTTAATCCTCTAGCAAAACTAGAAATATTATATTATAATTTTGTATTATTTTATAGCTAGAATCAATACAAAGAATATTCATAGCATAAAACTATGCAAATTTTTCATTTTGTTATAATAATTTTTTTTTCATGACAATTATGATGAAAGTATAAATGGGGAATCATATAAAGATAGAAATTCCCTTAGCCTGTAGCTATGATTAACTAAAGAAATATGATAATTTTTATAGCTTAAAGTAATTATCTTTATAGATTCATATAAAAATTATTGTATGACTCATAGCTTAAAGCTATATAAATTTGATATATTTTCATAATTAAAAGTTATGAAGGAATTATATGAAATTTTATATTGTGAATCAAATAATTGAAATTCTTAATTTGTTACACTTTAGATTTGATTTGATTTGATTATATCCTGACTATTCTCTTTGGTAACAATAAAGGTTGAAATTATCAAATGTTTAATATATTAATTTCAAGATATTTGTCTCATTAATTATATAACATATATGATATATCAAGTATACAGGTTCTAGAAGAGATAAAAATCATATCACTAATAATGAAATACAATTCCATGTGAATGACATCTTACATTCTATTAGATCCAGAAATATCTAATGTGACTATGAAACAAAGGTTTGGTTAATATCGATTTTGATGATAACAAAATAAGGTTTAAAACTAATGATTATATTTCAAGTATGATTAGGCAAGATAATTTCCAAAGTGACAATCACAAAGACAAATCAAGGTAAGGAAAAATCATGAAGAAACAAACCACCTCAAATATAAGTATTTTTCAAGATCCAAGTTTCATAAGATCTCTTTGTAAGGTTGTTGGTGCACTAGGATTTTCATGCATTACATTCTTTACTTATGCACCAAAATCATTCAAGAGTTATTTTGTTTTAAATATTTTAAAATTTGATGATTTCATGTTTTCAACTAAAACCTTGTATCAAATGTTTTCCAAACTTGTTTAAAAGGTTTTAAGTTGAAAAAGTTGGTTATTGAGCCAAAAACGACTCAACCGATTTAACTGAATGAGGAATTGGTCGACCCCCAGCTCAATTGGTCTAGGAGTAGGTTGGCCCTCAGTTTAACCGGTCAAGGGTGTGAACAGTAACCGATCGACCCCTAATTCAATTGGCTGAGGGGTGCAAAAAACATTCTCTTTCTTCCAGAATGGTTGTTTAACCGGATGAGAAACCGATCAATCCTCACCTCAACCGGTTGAGGTCCGGTCAAGGTCTAATCGAGGTCCAATGGTCACTTGCCAAGCATTTAATGCTAATGGCTTGTCAACCAATTGACCCCCAGCTCGACCGGTCGAACCCCCAATGGCTAGTTTGACTTTTTTCCTCTATAAAAAGGCTCCAAATCTTCATTGTTTAAGAGCTTAACTTTCCCAAACATTTCTTGAATATATTTGAGCTTTAAAAAAGTGTTTTGAGTGCACCATTGTTCTAAAACTTGCATATCATTAGTGCACCTTTCAATCCTAGTTTTCTTGTATTATTTGAGCTTAAAGTTTTTGTACTAAGATTTTGTGAGATCATTTATTTATAAATCTTTGAGAGGAAGTTTCTCAATTGTGGGGTATCACTTAAGGGGTTGTTCAAGAGTGAGGTATCTCTTGAGAAGTGTAAAGGGTGCTTGGAGTCAAAAGTTCAAGAGGATGGATTGGAACCATAATCCAATTGTATTGCTTGAAGACTTGGTTTGGAAGCCTTGAAATTGTGGAACCTCAAGCTTGGGATTGAAGCTAGAAGAGAGTGGATATAGGTCGGATTGTGCCGAACCACTATAAAATCTTGTGTTTGCATTCTCTCTTACTTATTTTTTTACTTTATATGCAATTGTCTTTATATTGTTTTACTATATACTTGTATATAATTATCTATTGCATTCACATAGTTTAAATTTACAAAAAGAGACCATCACCCTTTTCACCCCTTCTCTAGGGTGATTACTATAGGTTGGATTAGCTTAATTTTTCTAACAGTGACTAACATGGTCCTTGGGGTAAATAACAATACATCAACTCATGTAAACATAAATTATAAAACCAAAAGTTTTTACCTAATGACTAGTTTATCTATACCTCTTAAGGGTGATATGACATATTGACAAATTATTATTTTGATGGAACAAATTTTCCCGCCGTTGGGGGAAGGAACCCGAGTAAAAAAAAATAATGTGAAATTTCTTGGAAAATTTTTATAAACAAGGGAATATGATAAATTGATGTCTTTGAAGGATAATTAACTAACATGGTATTAAATACAAACTTGAAGTGTGGTAAACTAATTGAAACAAAAAATAATGTCTTAATAGGAGAAGTGGTTATCATCGTTCAATACTGATTATTAGTAAATTCATATTATTTATTCATCATAAACAAATATATGGGTTCTTCATATCACATTACTGCAACTCCGACACTAAGAAAGAGAAGACATTACAACTTATCATAAAAAAAATTTGAGGTTTGAGTCATATAATTATTTGTTAGAAAAATTAAGTTAATACAACCTATGGTAATCACCCTAGAAGGGAAGTGAATAAGGTGATGATTTCTTTTTGTAAATTTAAATTGTATGAATGCAAGAGACAATTATATGCAAATATATAATAAAATAATATAAAAACAATTGCATATAAAGTAAAAGAGTAGGAAAAAGAATATGCAAACACAATATTTTATAGTGGTTCAGCGCAACTCGGCCTACATCCACTCTTCTTTAGCTTCAATCCCAAGCTTGAGGTTCCATTAATTCAAGACTTCCAAACCAATCCTTCAAGTAATACAATTAGATTATAGTTCCAATCCACCCTCTTGGACTTTTGGCTCTAAGTACCCTTTATACTTCTCAAGAGATACCCCACTCTTGATCAACCTGTCAAGTGATACTTCACACTTGAGAATCCCCAAGTGATACCTCACACTTAGATTTTTCTTCTCAAAGATTTACAAATGATTTCACAAAATCCTAGTACAAAACTTTAGGCTCAAATGATACAAGAAAACTAGGATTGAATGCTGTACTAATGATATGCAAGTTTTAGAGCAATGGTGCACTAAAAAACACTCTCCCAAGGCTAAAATATATTCAAGAAATGATTAGGAAGGTTAAGCTCATGAAACAATGAAGATTAGAGCATTTTTATAGAAGAAAACGACCAAACTAGTTGTTGGGGGTTCGACTGGTCGAGCCGGGGGTTGACTGGCTGTTAGCATTTAATGCTTGGCAGGTGACCGTTGGACCTCAACCGCCCTTTGATTGGATCTCAACCAGTTGAGGTGGGGGTCAACCGATTCCTCATCTGATTGAACAACTGTTATGGAAGAGAGAGAAGGTTGTTTTGCACCCCTCGACCGGTTAAGCTGTGGTTCGACCTGCTCCTTGACTGGTTCAACCGGTTGAGCCGTTTTTGGCTCAACAACCAACTTTTTCAACTTAAAACCTTTGAAACAAGTTTGGAAAACATTTGACACTGGGTTTTAGTTGAAAATATGAAATCATCCAATTTTAAAGGATTTAAAATGAAAAAACTTTTGGATGATTTTGGTGCATAAGTAAAGAATGTAATGCATGAAAATTATAGTGCACCAACAACCTTACAAAAAGATCTTATGAAGCTTGGGTCTTGAAAAGAACTTCTCTTTGAGATGTTCTTCTTCTTATTGATTTTTTCTTACCTTGATTTTGTCTTTGTGATTATCACTTTGGAAATCTTCTTACCTAATCACACTTGAAATATAATATTAGTTCAAAACCTTGTTTTGTTATCATCAAAACTGAGATTAACCAAACCTTGGTTTCACATTATTATCTCTATAAATGTAAGAATCAAAGTTCAAAATTTTCAAACTATAATACTTTGGTTTTGCAATGAATCTTAAGAAAGGTGATTTCTCATATATTTGAAATGATACTATTGAAATTGAAATCATTACAAAGGGGATTTATGATATACCCAAAATAAAATCATAAAAATTGAATTATTGTAAAGAGGATTTCTTAGATACCTAAAATGAAACCTAGAAATCGAAATCATTGCAAGGGATTTCTTAGATAAGAATGAAAAGGCCTATGAAGAGTAAGAAATTAATGTACCTTTTGAAGAATGGTTCTCTCAAATTCTCCATATTGTCGTTTATAGAGAAATATAATGGTAACATGATGATGAGAAGAAGACAAAAAGATAGAACTTAGGGCTTTGATGTGGTTTTCTTTATGTTTTTTTTTCAAAGTCCATGTAATAGTAGGAAATTGAACACCTACATATTTCAAGGTCTAGAAGGTTCTCCTAAAATGAATTATCTTGACAAGCTCCTTGATCGTATTCGCTCAAGGAGCATTTTCATCATGAAGTCATTCAACTTCATCTAAAGTGTAAGAGATAATCCCTATCATGTCTTCTTAACTCAAAGAATGATAACTTTGGTAAACCAGAAACCAACTATATAAATAAGTACTAAAGAGTGCTTTAAGAAAGATCATTGGAAAAAGAGAAGGAAACTAACTTCAGCATCAAAGACTTCCTTGGTGATTCCATCACTTGGAGTTCTTTCATAGAACCATGCATTTAATGCTATTATCTCAAGTCTTCAAAGCTTACATCCTCCAAAAGGTCCTACGTACTTACATCCTTCAAACTTCATTTCATTAAGAGCCCGTTTGACAGTGATTTTATAAAGTGTTTCTAACCTTTTTAATACTTAAAAATTTGTATCATTCAAGTTTTAGAAATGTTAGAAACGTTTTATAAAATCACTACCAAACGCATTCTAAGGTTACTATTAGTTTTTAATTAGCATGAAGAAGACAATAATATAACACCTACTTTTAAAATTCTATTGCTTTCTCTTATAGAAGTATAAAGCTAATATGTCGAGATTGGCTTGAGTGGTGGCTAGTACCAACACATATTATGAATGACTTTATAGGTAAATATTTATTTGAAATATGCATAGAAATTGATGTAAAATTTGGTGTTTTTTTTTTTGGTAATAAAATAGGACCAACTCCAAGAATAATGAAATATATGTATATACTAAATAGGTAAGATTTCTCTCTCCCCATTCTATAAAACCTAAATATGTAAGGATTTGTGAAAGATAATTAACTAATCTTAGGTAATAACCCAAGAGGGAAGTGCAGGTGAATGTCAATTTTGTAAGTTTTAAAACTAAATTATAGCAAGTAGTAAGAACATTAAATAATGGGCAATTTAAATGAAATAAAGATAAATAGAGAGAGGTAAAGAGATATATGAACTCAAGTTTATAGTGATTCAACCCAAATCCCAACCTATGTCTACTTTCCTCAAGTTCCAATCAAGTGAGGGTCTTACTAGTTTCAAGGCTTCAATCCAAATATTCAATGTGTACAATTAGAATATGATTCCAATCAACCATTTTACAAATCTTCCCAAATGTCAAACCTCACTTGAACAAATCATTCGAAAATTTTAAAGATTCAATAAAAGGATACTTCAATCCTATAGAACAATAATAACTCTGTAACGACCCGTTCCCAACCGTGTAAATATTGTCCGCTTTGGACCCAAGGGGGCCCTCACGGCTTTAAAACGCGTCTACTTGGTTAAGAGGAGTCTTTACATATATAGCGCTAGGAACTTTCTCCCCTATCCGATGTGGGACTTTGTAACGACCTGGACCCAACCATGTAAATATTATCCGTTTTGGGCCCAAGGGGCCCTCACGGCTTTAAAACGCGTCTACTTGGTTAAGAGGAGTCTCTACATATATAGCACTAGGAACATTCTCCCCTATCCGATGTGGGACATCACAAACTCACCATATACAAAGAAACTAGGAATGGTTCAAAGTTGCACAAAAGAATAAGCAAATATAGGAATGAACACTCAAGAGTTTTTAATAAGAATTTTTTATAGGTCTTCAAAATGAATACTTAAGGTCTCATGTGTATAAATTCCCTTTAAAACTCAAATATGTATCTTAGAAGCTCAAGAACTTCGAAACCCACAACTTGAGTTTGATTGGTCGAGCCATTAGTTTAACCAATTGATTACTCGTTGGACATTAAATGTCATGGTAGGTGACCTTTAGGGTTAAGAACTCAACTAGGTGAGTAAATAGTTTGACTTGTTCTCTACCAATTGAGACTTCTGCTTTAATAGAATAAAAAAACATTCAACTATTTTAAGGAACAAAAGGGCTTCCTCAATCGGTTAAGCCCAACCTATTCAATCGATTCCCTTGCACCTCGATTGGTTGTATTGATTTGCCAATTTTAAAACTGGTTCAAGGTTGGGAAACCTTGGGAAGGCTTTGAACACTCCTCATAAGCCCTTCAAACGTATTTTGGAAAAAAAACTAAGCTCAAATTTTAACAGAAACATGATATCGTCTAATTTTGAGAGAATTGACTCAATTTGAAATGTTGAACCAAAAGTGCTCATAATGTCCACCTTAATTTTTATTTTAAGAAGTTAAGTTTTCTTTTTTAAAATAGTTTAATTCATTTTCCCATGCATGAATTTTGATGAAATTAAATTAAATTCATTTTAAAATTTACAATTAGTTGATAGTTCATTTATGGGAAGACCCATATTATACCTATAAATGGAGGAATTCTTGGTCTATCTCCACTCTTACAATTCAATGGAAGTATCTTCATTCCCATTACTAAGGAGTGGATAAATTGAGACTAGGAGAGAAAATATCAAAATGATTACTTAAAGAACTTCAAATCATATTAAAGTTAAAAGTATGGATTAAGGTATGTATTTTTCTTCATATCCTAGATAATATTATAATTTAAAATTTAATATTAAACCCTAAATAAAAATTACTTCCCAACATTTAAATCACATAGAGGATGATTTTAAAAAAGTCAAGTGAATGGATGATTTGATTTAACCTACTAAACCAAAAACCAATCTTACAAAAGTTCCTAGGTCTTCAACATGATCAAGTCCTCATTAAACAAGATCGTCCATTGTTTTGAGAATCTGAAATAATAAACTTGATTGAATCCTTATTACTATTAACCTCGTTGTGTTACAATCAAAATTTGATCAGAGAAAACTTTGGTCTAACAAGATTTATTAGAAATATCAATAGAAATTAAGGTAAAAGCTAACCATAGTTTACATGAAATTTTAATTTGAAATCTAAATAAAAATTGACATAAAAGTGACATCCTAAAACTAATATATGGTACTAAAATATTTAAAATAGACAAAAAAAAATTAAAAATTTTGGTAGTCTTCCTTATATTTCTCCAAAAATGGTAAGCCAAAAATTGAATTGGAGTCTTCCTTATGTTGCCCCAAAAATGGTCAGCAAAATTGAATTGCGGTTCAAACGAGCATGGTAAACTTTGTCCGCTTCCTACAAATCAACCGGAAGGTCGCCATCCTCCTTTCAGATAAGGGTTGTCCAAATGGAGAAAGAAATACAAAATAGGAAAAAAAAAAAAAAATTGAAAAAATGGGACACGAAAACTAGATTTTGACAGGTGTATGAGTGTCACGTATTTTAGTTGACAACTTGCATTTTCCTGTGATGACAAATCTGAGGTGGCATGACACCCATTGGTGTAAAAGTGATGGGTCCAAACTTATCCCAAAGTTCACTTAAAACCTCCAATAAAGTCACTTTTTTTTTTCCGACAAATAAACCAATTAAGCCTAAAATCTCTTCAAGAAAGTGGAATACATGGCTCTAATCTTCTGATCTCCCTTCATGATTTGATGGGATGCAACTCTCTTTTACCACTAGACAGCAACTTTAAAGCAGTCACCATGTCCCGAAAAAGTAGGCTCTATTTCCATGATTTGAAATTTTTGTTTTTGACGTAGAAAGTCGATGTCATTCACTATAAATAAATTAATAATTGGTTTGAGTTTGGATATATTCATATCTGACATAGTCAGATTCTATTGTGTTTCACAGCACTAATTATTAGAGGGCAAGGGTCAAGTGAGTAGCTACAAATTTGTGATATAAATGTACACCCTCTAGCGGTCCCCATGGCCTAAAAAGGCCACACATATTACCCAAATTAAAGGTCTCATTTGGCCACATTGCCAAGTCCTTCAACATTGTCTCAACCACCGCATTCTTTTCACCAAAATGATATACCATCCCTCTGATTTTAGAAAAATTCTAAATTATTAACAATATACTTGGAAAGAGGGTTAAAAAAGGTTATTTATTTTTTATTTTTTATTTTTTATTTTTTTTAAATTGAAAATAATTTTCCATAAAAATGAGATAGCCTAATAAAAGTTTAAAATTTTAAATAATTATTTAAAGTGATTCTTAGATTGATATTCTATGAAAGGAAAAAACTATTTTTTCTTATAAGACAAATTATTACAAATATTGGTGGGAGAATTTCGTAATAAAGTTTTAGATGAAGTGGGTGTTAGGTATATCAACTTAATAACTTAATTTAAGTTATTAAACAAATTAAGCATGTTTGATCAAATAACTTAATGATATGATTTATAATAAAATAAAAAACTTTAAATAATAAGTAAAAATAATTAATTTATTATTAAATCTATATCTTTATTTTTACCTTTTTATTCTCATTTCTCTTAATTACTTTTATAATCTTTTTTGTTACTGTATAATCTTCATTGTTACTTAACTTCTTTTACCCTAATTGTAATTTATGAGGATTAATATGTCAATTTAATGATTTATAATAAATTTTAAGTTAATTTTATCAAATACCTTAATACTTAAAAAATAAAAACTAAGTAATAAGTTTCAAATTAATAACTTATGTATAATTTAACTTAAACTTAATTTAAGTCATTAAGTAATAACTATTGAGTTTTACCAAATATCCCTAAAGTGTATAGAGAGCGATCAAATGGTTTTAGAGTTCGTTTAATATTGATTATAGGAAGAGCTTTTAATATTTTTAATATTTAAAATTTTTTATTATTTAAATATTAAAAATATTATAAACGATTTTTAGAATCACTCCTAAACGAACTCTTATTACAACATGAAAAATATTTTTTCTATGGGTATTAAAAATATATTATTAACTAAGAGTGTTTTTACTCAAAATATTTTTAATAAAATCACGTGTTTTTCCGTAAAATACTTTAAAAATATTTTTAAGAGAATTACTTATTTAAATATTTTTTTAAAAAAATATTAAAAGTAATTTTTCAATATTATTAAGAGTACGTGTCACTGTAAAATGTACTTTAAGTAATTTTTTAGATTTTTTTAAAATATTTTTTAAATTTTATTAAATATTTAATTTTTTTTAAAATATTTTTTAGATTAAAAACATTTTTTAAAATGATTGTTTTTATTCAAGAATCTACCTTTTATCATAGCCTTAGGGTTTTTCATAATATAATAGATGAGGTTTTAATCTATTTTAAATTGTAATAGATGTGGGAATTATTAAAAGAAAGGATAAAGGGGTGGCATTGAAAAGTGTGCTCATGATAAGCGTAGGTGGGATGGGGCCATTGTCCTACAGTGGCACCGTTGTTAAATTTTTTTGACAACGGCGGAGCACCAAATCATCAAGTGACACGTCAACCCATTGACACGTCACAAGGTCCCACACCCAGACTGTCGCTTTTGAATCGGGCGTCACCAACCTCCTTAATGCGGCACGTGTCATCTCCGCTGTCTCTGTCACCGAAGGGTGGACATACCTCTCAAACTCCTCCCAACCCCCAAACCCCCGCGGGGAGCTTTCTCTCTCTAGATAACCGGAGAGCAGAGAGAGCGATCTTGGTGGCTGAATCTTCGAAGCACCGGTTTTGGACCGAGCCCTTCCGTCCTTTTTCTGGCTTCTTCACGCCCACATGTTCGTTTCTATTCTTTTTTTCTCTCTCTCCTTTTCTCTCTAGAATTCTGTCTTTTTCTCTCTCTAAATTCTTGGTCCGAGCTCCTCTGGTGCGATTCTTTTACCTAGGGTTTGTGACAGGCTGTAGCGGTGGTGGCGGTGGTGGTGCTAGGGTTTCGTTGATTGGTTGGTTGGCTGATTGTGAGATAGATCTGGTGTGATCATGACTATTACCAAGCCATTGATCACTGTTCATCCCGATGAACTCAAATTTCAATGTATGTATCCTTCTCTGTGTATATTACAAGCTTTGTTTGGATAAAATGCGTTGTACTTTATGCTGTTAACCTGTAAGTGTGATCATAGGCTGCAATTTAGGTGCAGATATTAGTGATCGTGGTTTGAACGATTATAGCTTGAAAAATAGTATAAATCTATTTGTAAAATTGAGACAAATCAGGGAGATGTGGGGAAAGATGATATCAAGAAATCATGTTCAGCAACAATACATTTATTGCCATTTTATTTTCAATGGATGCTAGTGATAACATTGATAAGAAAATTTCTCGGCTGTGGATAGTGGTGTGACAAATGAATAAATCTACGGGAACAATTAGTAATCTAAATTAATGATTTAATTGAATATTTGAAAAGATGGAATGGAGGGTGCGAAAATACTCGAAATAATGATGGATCAATGGTGAGAGTGGGCGTGTATCACTGGAGGGGATTTTATTTGTAGGAAGTTAGCAATATGTAGAAAACTCAGCTCAATTGACCCATACAAAATGGTATTGTGCAATGGAAAGATGAGGAACAATTGGTCCTTGTAAGGCAAAACCCATGGCACAATCTTGTATTCTTGTATGATGCTGTATTTACTTGATTTCTTATTGAAGTTTATGTGCTGAGATGCTTAGCTTTCTAGTAATATTGGAGGCATAGCAAATACAGTGATTGATAAAAAAAACAGGAGGGGATAGATATGTTTTTGGAAGCTGGGCAGCCAATTTAGATTTGATTGCATTGAGATATCTATTTCGTACTGCTATGAGCACAAAATCATTTATCTATACTCCAACTATTGGATATTAGTTAAAACAAAAGCGTGAAACAATATTTTACAGAGTTAAAAAGGTATTAATAGAATTATATCTTTCCTAGCATTTGTGACAACATGAGGACAACGTGCTTGTTCAGAATAACAAGGGGCAGTATAGTGAATAGCACAAAACTAAAGAAGCGAAATTAATAACAATGAAATAAGCTCTTGCCAGCTCAATTCTGGTTGCTCTTTGGAATAGATGATTTCAAATGAGTGCTGTCCAAAGGCTTGGAATTTGACTAGCACAAAAATGAGAAATATCACTGGTTGAATGCTGGGCTTTTAGGTTTGTGCATAGTTCTTTTCAACATGATTATACCTACCTAAAGTTTCCAAAAGTATGAGTTATTTTCTCAGCTTTATTTTTATTTTTTAAAATTGAAATGGTATTCTGGAAAGTTCTGGTGCACTTATGAATATGGCATTCCTGTGATCAGTTGAGCTGGACAAACAAAGTTATTGTGATCTTAAAGTTGTCAACAACACAGAACATCACGTTGCTTTTAAGGTACTATCCCTATAATGTGCACACATACATTTCTTTTGCTATTGGGTGCCCATTTTTCATTCTATTTTGGATTCATTTCAGCTGTGCATCATTTTAATGTTTCCCCCTTTTCTTTTTTTGGCTAGGTCAAAACCACATCACCTAAGAAGTACTTTGTTCGACCCAATACCGGTGTTATACAGCCTTGGGATGCATGTGTGATAAGAGGTGCTTCTCTTGAGTTTGTTGCAACCCTTCAGTAGAAATGAGGATATCCCATAAGTGCCCTTTCAATACTGTGTCAGTGCACATAGTCATTTTCTAAAAAGTAGCCACTGGCCATCTTTTAGGGGATATCTTTTATCTTGGTTCAGTTTTTGATAAAAAGATGTCCTAGTTGGCCATTTTGCAATCATATGCCACATGTTTTTGCACCGTACCAGTCTGCAATTGATAGTTGTAATATCTCTATTTGGTCCTCAAGATTCCCTCATATGTAATATTCATTTCAACTTTTGTATTTGTAGTCACCTCTCAAGCCCAAAGAGACTATCCTCCAGATATGCAGTGCAAAGATAAGTTTCTTCTGCAGAGTACAATAGTGCCTCCACATACTGATCTTGATGAGCTCCCACAGGATGCTGTAAGAATATTTAATGAATAATGTCTTCAATTGATTGACTTGAATATCTTATTTTGGGCATTTTAAAAAAATGATGGGTTCCTTTATTCCCTGGGAAATTGATGGTTATTTTTGCAACCAGTTCAATAAGGACAGCGGGAAGGTAATAGAGGAGTGCAAGCTTAGGGTTGTGTACACCTTAGCAAATAGAAATTCAGGGGATGGATCATTTGCAAGCTCCAATGAAAATGCCGATTACAACTCTGTGAGTTCTATTAAAATCTTGTGTTGTGGATTAAAGTCTATTATTATTTGTGCAATTTGGTGGAGTTATTGCTTGTTTGTTTATTTATTTATTTTTCCAGTTTTTAGAGGAGAGCTCTTTATGCTACACTTTTTGCTGTCAGTTCTCCACTGGTCTTGTGATAATTTCCATGCCTTGTAATGTGGGGTACAATTAACCACAACTAACTGCTGCTAATGCAACCTGTTGGCTTCAATTTCTTTTCATGGTCAAATATCATCTTGTCAATTTTCTTAGCTTTAAGTTTGCTCATCTTTTTCTGATTGCAGTTGCATGGCAGCTCAAGTTTTGATGTTATTGAATAGTATTTGGGTCTTTTTTTCCCATGTGCTTCCTGTATATGATTCTTTTCATCCTCATTTGTTTCTACCTAAAAAAATTAATTTAGCCTTTGATATTGCTTCATGCTTGCACATAAACCAAAATTATTTGTATTCTTAAGACATGCTATTGCTTTGTAAGCTTTTGCCTGCTTTGTTCCTTATGACTATGTGGCATACTCGTGCATGAGCAGGCTCTGTATCTATCTATCTATCTATATATATATAGATAGCTATATGCTGATTAACATGTCCGGTTGGCGTTAAAATTGTGTTGCCTGCAGTGAATTTCTCCTGTTCAATGTTGACCTGCTGACAGCTTTTTCACAGGCAACTGCAGACTTGTCTCCTATCTCTCTAATGTTAAATTATATCCTTATAAGTACCATTTTTCCTATGGTTTATTCATTTTCTCAACTTCCACATGCCCAATTTGTAAACAACTTGCTCACCCTTCCATGAAACTCCCTTTTGACATCTACTTCTCAGATGGGCATTACCACTTCCTGTGAGAATGATGGTATGTAGACATGTTGAGGTCCAAACTTGGTTCTCTGGTGTCCCTGATCATATGCTTTTGATTTGCTAACTTCTCATAACAGAACGTCGTTAAATAGTTTTAGGTACTTGCTGGAATGGATTCTTACCTCAACTATTGAACTGCAACTGTAGTATGATGTAGAACTAGTTTGTACTATGTGCCTGTAATTTTTTGGCCATCTTTTCAGTTATCTTTCTATGGTGAAGCTTATTTTCTTGTAGGCATATTAGGACAAATGATTTTAATGTTCTATATCCTGGCCTTTCTCTTGCTTTCAATTATAATTATCTATTTTCTTGTATGTAGAACCCAACTTTGCAGAGCCTGAAGGAGGAAAGGGATTCAGCTGTTCGACAAACACAGCAACTGCAACAGGAACTGGTATGCATGCATATTTTTTTTCTCACCCGGCATACTTGCTTCTGTTTTGGTTTGACAAAAAGATAGCTATTTTTTATAAAATGCATGAAAATGAGCCTACAGCTATTAAATGTCTAATCTAGTAGTACATGTCACTCCCAAATGGGAGCTATCAGGTGGAGTCTCAGGCTTACTTGTTACATGGTTCTAGTGGATAGTGTGTGTGTGTGTGTGTTGGTTGGTTGGTTTTGTTGTGTGTCTGTTGTCTCTCCAGTCCTGGAGAGTGTGGTGACTACTGTGTTTCCCACATTATTAAAAAAGGAAAAAATTGTAATCTAATATAGTCTATAAGAATAGAAGTATAATCTAGTATAATATGTTAATTTCTGTTAGAAGATGTTACTTTTAACTTTTTAACATAGAGTAAATGTAACTGCCATAACCTATTTAACTTTCATGATCTTTTCCTTTTGAAGTCATTTTTACCCATGAAATCACTTGTGCCAAAAGGAGAACCCCTTTGGATGATTCAGAGAACTTTTTTTTTTCCTCTTTTATGGTTGATAATCTTTAATGATGAGACAGGACTAGAGTTCACATATTGGATTAATAAGCAAATTTTCATGTGGAAGCATAGTTTATTAGATTGTGAATGTTACTACCAAAGCTAACCATAATCGTCGCCATTCCTTCTCATAGGAGCTGCTTAAGAGACGAAGATATCCGAAAAGTTCAGGATTCTCCTTCAGATTTGCATTATTGGTGGCACTTATTGGGATCATGGTGGGTTTCCTCTTAAATCTCTCATTGTCGTCACCCTCTACAGAGTAGTTCAACACCTCCAGTGCTTCAGGAGACAAATCTTGATTGTCCATTTCATTGTATAATTTCTAATGTTCTGTCGAATAGAAAAGTTTGTCAATTCGTTTGTTTCTTTCTGTATATTGATAATTGCAAAATCGTGTCTTGATCAGTTGGTTTGCAAATATGCTTGTTTTCCCTTGATTTTTCTTTCTTAAAGCGACATTAAGATAGTCGGTATTTGATACTAATGTTAGGAATGATTTTTATTATTTTGAAAAATTAAAATGACAGGAAATACCATGTCTTATATTGTTTTGAAAATTAAAAATAACATTTGAGTGTAAAACCCAAAATTCTTTCATCAAACAACAACCAATCCCCGCAAACTTCAAATACAAACATGAAAAAATTAGAGACTTTGTCATCGTCCCGTAAGGTCCATACTTCCTCGGTCTACTCCTCTTCTACTTCACCGGTATCGTTGCTGCTGCCACCTCCATTGGCAGAGCAGGCTGAGGCACGAGCAATGCAGCATAATCACCGGCGATGATCCGATGTCTTTATGAATTTATCTGCCTTCGTTTGATTTTATTTTTTTTGGATTCCCACTATTTTTGTTGCATTATATTGTTGAAAATCATATATGAATTTCGTTGTTCCTTTGTATCAAGCCCTTAAAAACCCCATTTAAACAAATAACCTCAAGGCTTTGGTTCTAAGTGTGCATTATAGACTCCACCTTCAAGTGGACCGGACAGTACCAAGAAAACATCCCAAGTTTACATGATGTCACAACATTTGATTTTTTTTTTTTTAATTTTGGAATTTTTTTTTTCTAATTTCAAATTCTTTTATCCCCATTTTCTTGTTATCGGATGTCTTTATGAATTTATTTGCCTTCGTTTGATTTTTTTTTTTCTTTTTTTGATTCCCACTATTTTTGTTGAAAATTATATATGAATTTTGTTATTCCTCGGTACTAAGCCCTTAAAAACCCCATTTAAACAAATAACCCCAAGGCTTCGCTTCTAAGCATGCATTACAAACTCCATCTTCAAGTGGACCAAACAGTATCAAGAAAGCATCCTAGGTTTACATGATGTCACAACATTTGATTTTTTTTAATTTTGGATTTTTTTTTTCGAATTTCAAATTCTTTCATCCCCATTTTCTTGTTATTGGATGTCTTTATGAATTTATCTGCCTTCGTTTGATTTTTTTTTTCGATTCCCACTATTTTTGTTGCATTATATCATATATGAATTTTGTTGTTCCTCTCTACTAAGCCCTTAAAAACCCTATTTAAACAAATAACCCCAAGGCTTCGGTTCCAAGCGTGCATTACAAAAAAAATTCTACTCACTCAAATTTTAAAATCTTTAAAAATGATTTTTAAAGATATAAGATAAATTAATATTTTTTATATAATATATTTTACTTTTATATAAAAATAGAAAGTATCTTAAAATTGAAATTTAGATCCTATTTAATTATTTTTAAATTTTATTGGTTTCCCATTTAGAACCACATTCATGATATAAATATATATATATATATATATACACATCTGTTTCAGGTCATTTTCAGCAGCCTCTTTCTTTCTCCATAGAGAGGAAGACCGTATTTTTACATTTTAATGTATACTTTCACACTTTAAGATGCCATCTCTATGAAGAAATGTTTTTCGTGTGGAAACTTGAAGAAATGGTAAAAGCAATTTACCAATTATTATATTTTCATAATGTCAAATTATTTTTGTATGTTGCCAAGAGTTTATCATACATGATATGTTGTTGACTCCAATTTGTGCAAATTTGCCCACCAAAATTAATCTGACATAAGTGACCACCAATTTTCCTTTAACACAATCCAAGCTAACCAAGATCTAGAATAATGTTACAAATAATTATAATGAGGTAATAGAAAACTTGAGCTATTAGTTTTTGAATATTTTTTGAGTTGCCCTATTGTCCGTGTGATTTTATGTACAAGCCTCCAGTTCCATGATAGAATTAGGGGCTGTAACTTTATTTTCCTTTGCTACCATAGGTTTGGATAACATTATTATTTTTTCTGGCAATCCAATAGAAAGTTTTTGAATATCACACCTGGCAGTCATAATGTGCAGGTTTTTTAACATGGCATACACAGAAGGGATGTTTTTTTGGAAACCAATCGAGCGACTAGAGCATAATTTGTATCGGGTAAAGGTGAAAGGAACGAAAGACAAATGGGTTGTTAGGATGCTCTACACAGAGAGGCCTGGAATTCACTTGGACTCTTTCAATTTGTCCTTTGGATTTAAAAGTTCATTTATATTGAAGCCAATTCTTAAGTTAAAGGGCAAAACAAAAGGTTATTTGTTTTATGAAGACCATTTCTTGTTTGAGAAATGGTGTGAACAAAATGAGGTTTCGGAGTCGAGGAACGGTAGGCTCAACCCAACATTCCTCAAGATTGTTAGGTAATATATGATTTTATTTCTATTTTTTTCTTTCTTTTTAAAAATTTATTTAAATTTGGTGTAATATGGTGTAATACCCATGCAGTGATGCTTTCCAAGGCCTGTTTGACCTATGCGTGGTGGGCAAAGCTCATGAGAATTTTTCACTTGAGTCTATTTGTGTGGTTGGGAATGAACATGGTAAAGTCCATAGCATGGTTAAGACCAAAAGTAGTACAAATACAGACTGCTTAGATGCAGCACAAATGATTCGGGAGGAAATCCTGCTGAAGTTTCATCTCGAAAAAAATGAAAGAGAGGATCTCTAGGGTCTGGTAAGCTTGCTTGAGGATTCGACTATTGAAGGAAGGTAATATGATTAAAAATTTTCAATTTGGAAATTTATGTTATCTTCAATTTGGAAATTTATGTTGTCTTAGAACCTAATGTTGATCTGTTTTAAACAGGACTCGGCTGCGGAAAGTGTTGAAGCACCCTATCTTTATGTGCCCTGTACAGTGAGTCTGCTTTAGAATTGTCGCAAATACAAGTGTTATTTATAACCGTACTAATGGTAGTGGAAGCACAAACCAGTCACATGTTGACAGCCTATTAAGAAAAACCCATAAGCATTCCAAAAGTAGTTTTGGCAATAAATATATTAGACCAAACTGGGTTAAAAACCTTTATTCTCAGGGTAACCATTCCCTATTAAAAGTTTTCAGACACCGCACATCGGGCTCTATTGGGAAACATAGAAAGTACCAGTCTCATGCACTATCGTTCTTCAAATATTCGAGAAATGTCTGTATGCATATAGATAAGGTGTTTATGAAACTATATCGTGATTCATTTAATTCTAGATAAGCATAGTTTAATCTTTATTTATTATTTATTTTTTCTTGCAAAAAAATATCCATGATACTCACAACAACTTGAACATGTTGTGGCCTAGGTTTTTATCCCTCGTACACCACTTTTTTTTTTAGTGACTTGAGTACAATTTGTATAAAGTAAAGGTGAAAGGAACCAAAGACAAATGGGTTTTGAGGATGTTGTACATAGACAGGCCTGAAATTCACTTGGATTCTTTCAATTTGTCATTTGGACTTAAGATTTCATTTATATTGAATCCAATTCTAAAGGTAAATGTCAAAACAAAAGGTTATCTGTTTTATGAAGACCATTTATTGTTTGAGAAATGGTGTGAACAAAATGAGGTTTTGGATTCGAGGAGCAGTAGACTCAACCCAACATTCCTTAGGATTGTTAGGTGATATATGATTTTATTTTATTTTTCTTTCTTTTAAAAAAATTATTTAAATTTGATGTAATACCCATGTAGTGACGGTTTCCAAGGCCTGTTTGACCTGTCCATGGCGGGCAAAGCTCATGGGAATTTTTCACTTTAGGCTATTTGTGTGGTTGGGAATGAGCACGGTTAAGTCCATAGCATGGTTGAAACCAACAATAGTACATATGCAAACTGCCTTGATGCCACACAAATGATTCGGGATGAAATACTATTGAAGTTGGATAATTCTACACTGCCTCCGGGGGTATGATGCCTCCATTTTATTTGAGCCGTTGGATGGAAAAAATTTATCTCAACCATCCAAATGATAAATTAAAAAAAAAAAACTTCCCGGATGAAACCGGGTACCTGGAGAACAACCAAGAGTTTATCTTTTAGTGATATGTTGCCGACTCCAGTTTGTGCAAATTTGCACACCAAAATTAATCCGGCATAAGTGACCACCAATTTTCCTTTGACACAATCCAAGCTAAGAAAGATATGGAATAATGTTACTGATAATTATAATGAGGTAATAGTAAACTTGGGCTATTAGTTTTTGAATACTTTTTTAGTTTCTCTATTTTATGTGTGATCTTATGTACAAGCCTCCAGTTCCATGATAGAATTAGGGGCTATAACTTCATTTTCCTTTGCTACCATAGGTTTGGATAACATTATTATTTTTTCTGGCAATCCAATAGAAAGTTTTTGAATATCACACCTGACAGTCATAATGTGCAGGTTTTTTAACATGGCATACACAAAAGGGATGTTTTTTTGGAAACCAATCGAGTGACTAGAGCATATTTGTATTTGGTAAAGGTGAAAGGAACGAAAGACAAATGGGCTGTTAGGATGCTCTACACAAAGAGGCCTGGAATTCACTTGGACTCTTTCAATTTGTCCTTTGGATTTAAGAGTTCATTTATATTGAAGCCAATTCTTAAGTTAAAGGGCAAAACAAAAGGTTATCTGTTTTATGAAGACCATTTCTTGTTTGAGAAATGATGTGAACAAAATGAGGTTTCGGATTCAAGGAGCGGTAGGCTCAACCCAACATTCCTTAAGATTGTTAGGTAATATATGATTTTATTTTTATTTTTTTTCTTTCTTTTTAAAAATTTATTTAAATTTGGTGTAATATGGTGTAATACCCATGCAGTGATTCTTTCCGAGGCCTGTTTGACCTATGCGTGGTGGGCAAAGCTCATGGGAATTTTTCACTTGAGTCTATTTGCATGGTTGGGAATGACCATGGTAAAGTCCATAGCATGGTTAAGACCAAAAGTAGTACAAATACAAACTGCTTAGATGCAGCACGAATGATTCGGGAGGAAATCCTACTGAAGTTTCATCTCGAAAAAAATGAAAGAGAGGATCTCTAGGGTCTGGTAAGCTTGCTTGAGGATTCGACTATTGAAGGAAGGTAATATGATTAAAAATTTTCAATTTGGAAATTTATGTTATCTTCAATTTGGAAATTTATGTTGTCTTGGAAACTAATGTTGATCTGTTTTAAACAGGACTCGGCTGCGGAAAGTGTTGAAGCACCCTATCTTTATGTGCCCTGTACAGCGAGTCTACTTTAGAATTCTCGCAAATACTAGTGGTAGTGGAAACACAAACCAGTCACATGTTGACAGCCTATTAAGAAAAACCCATAAGCATTCCAAAAGTAGTTTTGGCAATAAATATATTAGACCAGACTGGGTTAAAAACCTTTATTCTCAGGGTAACCATTCCCTACTAAAAGTTTTCAGACACCGCACATCGGGCTCTATTGGGAAACATAGAAAGTACCAGTCTCATGCACTATCGTTCTTCAAATATTCGAGAAATGTCTGTATGCATATAGATAAGGTGTTTATGAAACTATATCGTGATTCATTTAATTCTAGATAAGCATAGTTTAATCTTTATTTATTATTTATTTTTTCTTGCAAAAAAATATCCATGATACTCACAACAACTTGAACATGTTGTGGCCTAGGTTTTTATCCCTCGTACACCACTTTTTTTTTAGTGACTTGAGTACAATTTGTATAAAGTAAAGGTGAAAGGAACCAAAGACAAATGGGTTTTGAGGATGTTGTACACAGACAGGCCTGAAATTCACTTGGATTCTTTCAATTTGTCATTTGGACTTAAGATTTCATTTATATTGAATCCAATTCTTAAGGTAAAGGTCAAAACAAAAGGTTATCTGTTTTATGAAGACCATTTATTGTTTGAGAAATGGTGTGAACAAAATGAGGTTTTGGATTCGAGGAGTAGTAGACTCAACCCAACATTCCTTAGGATTGTTAGGTGATATATGATTTTATTTTATTTTTCTTTCTTTTAAAAAAATTATTTAAATTTGATGTAATACCCATGTAGTGACGGTTTCCAAGGCCTGTTTGACCTGTCCATGGCGGGCAAAGCTCATGGGAATTTTTCACTTTAAGTTATTTGTGTGGTTGGGAATGAGCACGGTTAAGTCCATAGCATGGTTGAAACCAACAATAGTACATATGCGAACTGCCTTGATGCTACACAAATGATTCAGGATGAAATACTATTGAAGTTGGATAATTCTACACTGCCTCCGGGGGTATGATGCCTCCATTTTATTTGAGCCGTTGAATGGAAAAAATTTATCTCAGCCATCCAAATGATAAATTAAAAAAAAAAAAAAAATTCCCGGATGAAACCGGGTACCTGGAGAACAACCAAGAGCTTATCTTACAGGGATATGTTGCCGACTCCAGTTTGTGCAAATTTGCACACCAAAATTAATCCGGCATAAGTGACCACCAATTTTCCTTTGACACAATCTAAGCTAAGAAAGATATGGAATAATGTTACTGATAATTATAATGAGGTAATAGTAAACTTGGGCTATTAGTTTTTGAATACTTTTTTAGTTTCTCTATTTTCTATGTGATCTTATGTACAAGCCTCGAATTTCATGATAGAATTAGGGGCTGCAACTTTATTTTCATTTGCTACCATAGGTTTGAATAACATTATTATTATTTTTCGGCAATCCAATAGAAAGTTTTTTAATATCACACTTGAATCAAGACAATCATAATATGAAGGTTTTTTTACATGGCATACATAGAAGACACTTTTTTTTTTTTTTAGAAACCAATCGAGTGACTTTAGCACAATTTGTATAGAATAAAGGTGAAAGGAACCAAAGACAAATGGGTTTTGAGGATGCTGTAGGCCTTGAATTCACTTGGATTCTTTCAATTTGTTCTTTGGACTTAAGAGTTCATTTATATTGAATCCAATTCTTAAGGTAAATGGCAAAACAAAAGGTTATCTGTTTTATGAAGACCATGTCTTATTTGAGAAATGGTGTGAACAAAATGAGGTTTTGGATTTGAGGAACGGCAGGCTCAACCCAACATTTCTCCGGATTGTTAGGTAATATATGATTTTATTTTTTATTTTTTTCTTTATATTTAAAAATTTATTTAAATTTGATGTAATGCCCATGTAGTGATGTTTTCCAAGGCTTGTTTGACCTGTGCGTGGCGGGCAAAGCTCATAGGAATTTTTCACTTAAGGCTATTTGTGTGGTTGGGAATGAGCACGGTATAATCCATGGTATGGTTGAAACCAACAGTAGTATAGATGCAGACTGCTTTGATGTAGCCAAAATGATTCGGGAGGAAATCCTATTAAAGTTGGAAAATTCTACACTACCTCCATTTTATTTGAGTCGTTGGATGGAAAAGATTTCATCTCTGCAATCCAAATGATAATTTAAAAAAATATATATAAAAAATTCGGTTGAAACCAGGTACTTGGAGAAAAACAAAGAGTTTATCATACAGTGATATGTTGCTAACTCCAATTTGTGCAAATTTGCACACCAAAATTAATCTGGCATAAGTGACCACCAATTTTCCTTTGACACAATCCAAACTAACCAAGATCTGGAATAATAGTAAACTTGGGATATTAGTATTTGAATACTTTTTGAGTTATGCTATTGTTTGTGTGATTTTATGTACAAGCCTCGAGTTCCATGATAGAATTAGGGGATGTAAATTTATTTTCCTTTGCTACCATAGGTTTGGGTAACATTATTATTATTTTTTGGCAATCCAATAGAAAGTTTTTTAATATCAGACCTGAATCAAGGCAATCATAATATGCAGGTTTTTTTAGGTCATACACAGAAGACACTTTTTTTTTTTTGGAATCCAATCAAGTGACTTGAGTACAATTTGTATAAAGTAAAGGTGAAAGGAACCAAAGACAAATGGGTTTTGAGGATGCTGTACACAAACAGTCCTGGAATTCACTTGGATTCTTTCAATTTTTCATTTGGACTTAAGAGTTCATTAATATTGAATCCAATTCTTAGGGTAAAGGTCAAAACAAAAGGTTATTTGTTTTATGAAGACCATTTCTTGTTTGAGAAATGGTGTGAACAAAATGAGGTTTTGGATTCGAGGAGTGGTAGGCTCAACCCAACATTCCTTAGGATTGTTAGGTGATATATGATTTTATTATTTTTTTCTTTTTTTCTTTTTAAAAATTTATTTAAATTTGATGTAATATCCATGTAGTGATGCTTTCCAAGGCCTGTTTCACCTATGAATGGTGGGCAAAGCTCATGAGAATGTTTCACTTAAAGCTATTTGTGTGGTTGGGAATGAGCATAGTAAAGTCTATAGCATGGTTGAGACCAACAGTTGTACAAAAGCAGACTGCTTTGATGCAACACAAATAATTCGGAAGGAAATCCTATTGAAGTTGGAAAATTCTCCACTGCCTTCGGAGGTATCATGCCTCCATTTTATTTCAGCCGTTGGATGGAAAAGATTTCATCTCAGTCATCCAAATGATAAGTTAAAAAAAAAAAATCCCAATTGAAATCAGGTACCTGGAGAACAGCCAAGAGTTTATCATATAGTGATATGTTGCTGACTCCAATTTGTGCAAATTTGCCCACCAAAATTAATCCGGCATAAGTGACCACAAATTTTCCTTTGACACAATCCATGCTAACCAAGATATGGAATAATGTTACTGATAATTATAATGAGGTAATAGTAAACTTGGGCTATTTGTTTTGAATACTTTTTTAGTTGCCCTATTGTCTGTGTGATTTTATGTACAAGCCTCCAGTTCCATGATAGAATTAGTGGCTTTAACTTAATTTTTCTTTGCTACCATAGGTTTGGATAACATTATCATTATTTTTTGGCAATCCAATAGAAAACTTTTGAATATCACACCTGAATCAAGGCAATCATAATATGCAGGTTTTTTTACATGGCATACATAGAAGACATTCTTTTTTTGGAAACCAATCGAGTGACTTGAACATAATTTGCACAAAATAAAGGTGAAAGGAACCAAAGACAAATGGGTTATTAGGATGTTGTACACAGACAGTCCTGGAATTCACTTGGACTATTTCAATGTATTTTAGATTTAAGAGTTCATTTATATTGAATCCAATTCTTAAGGTAAAGGGCACAACAAAGGTTATCTTTTTTATGAAGACCATTTCTTGTTTGAGAAATGGTGTGAACAAAATGAGGTTTTGGATTCGAGGAGCGGTAGTCTCAACCCAACATTCCTTATGATTGTTAGGAAATATATGATTTTTTTTTTCTTTCTTTCTTTTTAAAATTTTATTTAAATTTGATATAATACCCATGCAGTGATACTTTCCAATGCCTTTTTGACTTGTGCATAGCGGGCAAAGCTCATGGGAATTTTTCACTTAAGGCTATTTGTGTGGTTGGGAATGAGCACAGTAAAGTCCATAGCATGGTTGAAACCAACAGTAGTACAAATGAAGACTGCTTTAATGCAGCGTAAATGATTCGAGATGAAATCCTATTGAAGTTGGAAAATTCTACACTCCCTTCGAAGGTATCATGCTTTCATTTTATTTGAGCCTTTGGATGAAAAATATTTCATCTCTGCAATCCAAAGGATAAGTTAAAAAAAAAAATCCGGTTTAAACCAGGTACCTGTAGAACAACCAAGAGTTTATCCTACAGTGATATGTTACTGACTCCAATTTGTGCAAATTTGCACACCAAAATTAATCCATAATAAGTGACCACCAATTTTCCTTTTACTCAATCCAAGCTAACCAAGATCTGGAATAATGTTAATGAGGTAATAGTAAACTTGGGCTATTAGTTTTTAGATATTTTTTGAGTTGCCTTATTATCTGTGTGATTTTATGTACAAGCCTCCAGTTCCATGATAGAATTAGGGACTGTAACTTTATTTTCCTTTGCTACCATAGGTTTTGATAGCATTATTATTATTTTTTGGCAATCCAATAGAATGTTTTTGAATATCACACCTGAATCAAGGCAATCATAATATGTAGGTTTTTTTACATGGCATACACAGAAGACACTTTTTTTTTTTAAAACAATCGAGTGACTTGAGCACAGTTTGTATAAAGGTGAAAGGAACCAAAGACAAATGGGTTGTGAGGATACTATACAGAGACAAGCCTGGAATTCACTTGGATTCTTTCAATTTGTTATTTGGATTTAAGAGTTCATTTATATTGAATCCAATTCTTAAGGTAAATGGCAAAACAAAAGGTTATTTGTTTTATGAAAATCATTTCTTGTTTGAGAAATGGTGTGAACAAAATGAGGTTTTGGATTTGAGGAGCGGTAGGCTCAACCCAACATTCCTTAGGATTGTTAGGTGATATATGATTTTATTTTTTTCTTTCTTTCTTTTAAAAAATTTATTTAAATTTGATGTAATACCCATGTAGTGATGCTTTCCAAGGCCTGTTTGGCCTATCCGTGGCGAGTAAAGCTCATGGGAATTTTTCGCTTAAGGCTATTTGTGTGGTTGGGAATGAGCACGGTAAAGTCTATAGCATGGTTGAGACCAATAGTAGTACAAATGCATACTACTTTGATACAGTACAAATGGTTCGGGAAGAAATCCTATTGAAGTTTGAAAATTCTATAGTGCCTCCGGAGGTATCATACTTCCATTTTATTTGAGTCGTTGGATGCAAAATATTTCATCTAAGCCGTCCAAATGATAAGTTAAAAAAAAAATCTCGGCCAAAACCAAGTATCTGGAGAACAACCAAGAGTTTATCATATAGTGATATGTTGTTGACTCCAATTTGTGCAAATTTTCCCACCAAAATTAATCCGACATAAGTGACCACCAATTTTCCTTTGACACAATCCAAGCTAACCATGATCTAGAATAATGTTACTGATAATCATAATGAGGTAATAGTAAACTTAGGCTATTTTTTTTTTAATATTTTTTTAGTTACCCTATTGTCTGTGTGATTTTATATACAAGTCTCCAGTTCCATGATAGAATTAAGGGCTATAACTTTATTTTCCCTTACTACCATAGGTTTGGATAGCATTATTATTATTTTTTGGCAATCCAATAGAAAGTTTTTTAATATCACACCTAAATCAAGACAATCATAATATGCAGGTTTTTTTACATGACCTACACATATGGCATTTTTTTTTTGTGGAAACCAATCAAGTGACTTGAGCACAATTTGTATAGAGTAAAAGTGAAAGGAACCAAAGACAAATGGGTTGTGAGGATGTTGTACACGAACAGGCCTGGAATTCACTTGGACTCTTTCAATTTGTCATTTGGATTTAAGAGTTCATTTATATTGAATCTAATTCTTAAGATAAAGGGCAAAACAAAAGGTTATTTGTTTTATGAAGACCATTTCTTGGTTGAGAAATGTTGTGAACAAAATGAAGTTTTGGATTTGAGGAGCGGTAGACTCAACCTAACATTCCTCAGGATTGTTAGGTAATATATGAATTTTTCTTTATTTCTTTCTTTTTAAAAATTTATTTAAATTTGATGTAATACCCATGCAATGATTCTTTCCAAGGCCTTCTTGACATGTGCATGGCGGGCAAAGCTCATGGGAATTTTTCACTTAAGGCTATTTGTGTGGTTGGGAATGAGCACAGTAAAGTCCATAGCATGGTTGAACCAACAGTAGTACTGATGCAGATTGTTTTGATGCAGCACAAATGATTCGGGAGGAAATCCAATTGAAGTTGGAAAATTCTATACTGCCTCCAATGGTATCATGCTTCCATTTTATTTGATTCGTTGGATGGAAAAGATTTCATCTCAGTCGTCCAAATGATAAGTTAAAAAATAAAATAAAAATAAAAATCTCAGCTGAAACCGGGTCTTGGAGAACAACCTTCATCTCCCCATTTTCCCGTCTTTTCCCTCTATTTCCCTTTCTTCTCCATACTCATCCCCCACTCATTTCCATATCTATGTGTTTTTTAAGCCTCCGCTCTTCTCCATATATGATCCGTGCATTTCGGGTGTTTTCGGAAGATTAAAAATGTTGTGTTTCCTCCACTCATCTCCATATCTCTATGTTTTTTTAAGCCTCCACTCTTCTTTATATATGATCCGTGCATTTAAGGTCTTTTTGAAATATTAAAAAGTGTTGTGTTTTTAGATTTTTTTGTTATTTTCGGGTGTTTTTGGTTGTCTTCGTGTGTCGTTGGATGTTTTCGTGTGTTGTTAGGCGTTTTTGGGTGAGATATTCTAGTTGTTTCGAGTGTTAAATTCTTGCTGTAGGAGTGACATCTTTCTAAATTCTCTCTCTTCTCTATATCCCCCTTTCTTGTCCATATTTCATTTTCATATTTTGGGTGTTTTTGGGTTTTCAAGTAAAGAGTGTGATATTCAGGAGTGTGATATTCCCCCTCTCCCTACTCCTTCCCCTTCTCCTCTCCATATCCCTTATTTTCCTCATATTTCATATTTAGTTTAAGAGTTGTAAGAAGGTGTTTTCGGGTTCTAAACTTTCTAGTTTGAAGACCCAAATTGAAGACGTAGTTGGAAGAAGAAGAAAACTACGTGAAGTACGAAGAAAAAGAAAGCTAAAAAAGACATAATTTTTTTATTAATCAAAAGATGGTTGTGTTGTAATTGTTTGAGGAGTTCTATATTAAGAAAAAAAAATGTGAGTATTGATAATGTGTTTTACAAAATTGTATCGATTATATTTCATGTTTTTTGTTAGATTTATGGATTGATCACATTAATGAAAAATAATGTGGTTAGATCCATAATTGAACATTGAAAATAATTTTTATGCTAATTTTGTCACCATTGAAAATGTAGAGAGATTTAGGGAGGATTTTGGAGTGGTACTGATATTTGTATTTTATTTGGCATTTGATTGATTGTAGTAAGATATGAATATAAAATTTATTGAAAAGTGAAAAAAAAACTTATGTTGAGATAATGTGGTGGTGGAAATATTTTTGATTTATTATATCTGAAATCATATTATAAAAATTGACTTAAATGATTTGATTTAATTTTTAGGAGTGGGCATGATGGTGTTGAAGTTGTTAGAAATCCAAAGAGACCTATCAGACCTTGGATACATTACTAGTAAGGGAAAATAGAAATATGTAAAAGAATATGTTTTTTTTTTTTTTTGTGGTTGTTATAGTTATATTTGTTTGAAATTGTTTTGTAGTAACAATCAATTGGCCATGATCATAGAGAATGATAAAGGAGTGAAGATAAATGATGATGTAAGGAGTAATACTGTTGTGGCTAATATAATTAAATTTTAAAATTTGAATTTGAAGTAAGTGACAAATTAATGTAGTTGAGGAAAAAATTGAGCAAGAAGTGGAATGCACTTTCAAAAGTAGAAAAAGAAGATTTCATGGCAAAGTAAAAAAAAAGTTCAAAACAATATTCGCTTCAAAAGGGTGTGGGTCCAAAGGTTTTTTTTTTTTGTAATAAATAAAAATTTTCATTACTTATGTATTTGTTGCAAATTATATTAATGTAAACATGTTTGATGTTTGTGTATATTTTCAGTTATATCTTCAAACTGGATGCTCACCCGAGTGAGTGATTAGAGTAATTGAAGAATTAGAACCAAAGCAAAAAGTAGTCATAGAAGAAATAGGATTTGGTAGCCTCTTACAACTTCAATGTAGGAAAATTGATCATGGGTTATGTCTTTGGTTGATAAATAGTTTCAATCCGAACACTTATATGTTAGAGTTGTATAATACTTGTATCCAATTATCCTCAATTGATGTTGAATTTATTATAAGATTGAGGACAAGATGGTTGAAGATTGACATGAACAAAGATGTTAGCAATAAGAATGATTTATGTAAAAAATATTGTGATAAAAAGGGGCAATTGTCATTAGTGATGTTAGAAAATCAAATTAGGGAGGATAAAGAAGGTAGAAACGATTTCAAAGTTTGTTTTGTATTATTTGTGTTGGGTGCATTATTATGCCTAACAATGAAGCTTTTTGTGAAACGTTCTTTCTTACATCGATTCAATAAAGAAAATGAATTAGGTTGAATTTGTGTTGTCTTATCTTGTGTATGAGATCAAAGAGTTTAAGAGGAAACAACAAAGTGGCCGGTTGCTTATTGTTTTTTATGATAATGTCCTTGTACATAATTTACATCATAGTGAATTTCGAATTTGTCATAAAAGATTTTGTGAACTAACTATATATCTATGTAAAGTATAATCGCAGTTATTCTACCACGAGCATATGTCGTTCCAAAGAAATTTTCACCACTATGTACTCCACCTTCTCCTGGGATTAGTGCTTGAGGAGATGATGAAGTACTAGATATGAAATGAAGATTGAAAAAACTCTATGGATATCCAAATGACAATGTAAGTTATAGTTTCGAAAGTCATTTAATATTTGTTTTTGTTTTTAGTGATTTTAAATAGGATATGTGTGATATATTGATGAACATATTGTAGGTAAAAATATGGGTAATACAAAATGAGAGAAGGGATTGCGTTGACCAAAATGAGATGACAATGAAGGGGGAGAATGAGAAGGATGAGAAATTTGAAATCCATCCAAACAAATATGTTATTAAACGAGTAAGTTTTACAATATTCATCGTGAGTGTAAATATTAATGGTGAACCCTTGTATTATGATGTTATTAATCAAGTTCCTATATATCACTAGGTTGATGCTGGGAGCTTAATGGAGATGGATAAAACATTTCAACAATTAAAGACACATGTAATTGATTTGTGTCATGTTGCAAGTAGTGGTAGTTGTGAAAAAGTTTTTACTGAATTTGATGAGAAATATACAACATTGAAATGACTCTTCCTTGGGTCAAGAGAAAAACCTTTGAGAGAGCACGAGGAGGGAACGAAAAGTGATATTCTTTCATGCGAGAAAAGTTTGGAAGAAAAGGACAATAAAAAAAAATGAACATTATGTTGACACTTTGTCAATCGACAAGTTATGCACTAAGAACGTGAATGGAAAGAATGAAGATGCATGTGCTACATCAATTGAAGTGCATATAATTCCGGACGAAAATGTAGATATTTTACCACTTCGAATCAAAAGAACTAGAAAAGATTATGGAAAGGTATATATAATATAAAAAATAAAAATTATTTTTGTTACAACTGTTTAACCATTACATAGTAAATATATGTATATTAATGACATTTTCCATATTAGGAACCATTACGAGCACTATGTGGTATTCCCGAGCATGTCATGAAAACACGTACATAGAAGAAGAGGAAACCAAGTAAATTCAAGATCTCCCCGTTTGTACACAATTTAAGGAAAATGGGAAAACGTTAAATATCAAAGGTATAATACAAATAGTTTAATACCATGTTCTTATTTTTTATACACAAAATATATAGCTAAAAATTATGTCTTGTTTTTCGATTTAGTCAATCCCCATGTCCATTCGTGAAGATGTGGTGGATGCTCAATCATTCAATGTACTTCAATCTCTTGTTGTTGATTATGTTTTCAATAAATCATTGTCAATAAGGTTTGTAGTGTCTAGAACATTCATAGATGTGTTGTTATAGTTTTAGTCTTCATATTTTTCCATGTGTGTAAAGAATGTTTTATCATATTATTGCTGTAGTGAGCTTCTTGTTGACTTTGATCATGAACATGCAGTACGTGGAGATTTTGAGTGCTTACGTCCTAGAAAAAATTTGTTGGATGTTGTAAGCATCAATTTTATTTATATTGAATGAGTGTTTTATTAATGAAATAAATTTATTAAAGTTACTCGTTAACAACAGGTAATAAATCTTAAAGCATCAAAGCTAAATTATTTTGAGAGGCAATTCATAGGCATACGAAGTATAAAATGATATATTCCCATGACATCTTCAGTTAGCTCACATTTTTCTTGTTGTTTAGTTACATATTAAGTATAATATTCTAATGTTCATGTTTTGTTTTATTATTAGCAAATGATTTTGTGCGGGAGTCCTCAACTTTTTTTTGATAGAAAAACATCCATCATGAGTAAGTACACTAGCGAATTGGATGATTATGAGAAAGTTAGTAATTATTTGTAATGTTTAATTGCATATATAAAAGTTATAGTAGATATTGTTTTCACCTACAATAGAGTAGATATTTTGTGCGCCAATTCATAGATATTGTTTTTCTAACTTTACATCTATTTATTCTAATGCATGACAATTGTCTCGGTCATTGGTATCTTTGTGTCATTAACTTTAAAAACTCTCATATCCAAAATTTGAATTTATTGCGATTAAGGAGTCGGGACGAGTTTCGGTTTAAGAGTGTCAAAACAGTAATATGCTTTCAAACTATGTTTTTTTTTTTTTTTTATCTCTTGCACAATTATTAACACTTTCAAAATAAATTAGGTTGAATTTTGTCAAATGTTCTTCAAACTCTATGATATAGGGAAAAATGCCTTCCAATTTTCTAATGATTGGGCACCTTCGATTCCAACCCAAGATAATAGGTTAGTATGAATATATAATTCACATGAATATTGTTTATATGAGTTATAATTATACATCCAATTAATAAGTTGTTTTGCTTTTCTTATATTTTTCTTAATTAGGTGGGTTTGTGGAGTGCATGTCATTAACCTTATGCAGACATTCCAAAATGGTGATTGCATCAAGGCCTCTACCTTATGTAATTCTGTTAAAATATGTCAGGAAATAACAAATGATTTAGTTTTACACGATGGAAATAGAGAAAAACAAACCATTTTGGCTATTATTTGTACAAATACATCCACAAGAGCAATGAGAATATTATTATTATGACATTTGTTGTTTTCCCAATATTTATCATTTCCATATCCACATATGGTCATGTTCATGGGAAGTCGTGACATTGGATGAGCATACAGGGTTCATCATAAGTTCGTTTTATTTGAATATGTTATACTCTTCTTTGAATATGCTAGGCAAAATGAAATTGTAATATATAGGATCATTCATTTTCTACATGTATGATTTTCTACGTATGTTAGGGATTAAATGTTTTTGTCTTCCTATATACTTTGGGTTGTTTTTTTTCAAATATATATAATACAATGAGTAATAAGAGCTTTGCATTGAAATGGTATATAGTGAGTATCGATGGGGATATAAGTTAGCTGATTTATATTTCGCAGTCAACCAGTTTAAATTATATTGAGGAATTGTTAAGACAGTGTGTATCGGTTCCATGATAAATTCAGCCTATATGTACCGGTCGATCAGTATCAGTTAATTCACATCGAACTATTGGATGCAGTGGCTATTGGCTAAGGATTTCACACTACCAACAGAGGCCAATTCTCAACCAGTTGAGTAGTTCAAGTCATTCACACAATTTCTTCCCATGGCTACCAGTTGAGAAATAACTATAGCCGATAGAGGATGGGAAATGATGGAAACTATAATTCCAAATTACATGATTATGACCTACCCAAATTGACATATATCGCTACATTTACCAAATTAATATGAATTAAATCGAATCAATTACTTTCCTATAGGTAATTCCTAACATTAAAACATTATAACCTAATTTTTGAATCATCATTATAAGTAATTGATTACATTAAAAAGTGATACTATGCTTCCACATTGGTATAAATCAATTAATTTGTTATTTCAATGAAATTAATTTGAAGTAAGGGAATATTGAATTACATTTAAATTTCCAAATTAACACCAATACCAAATTAATTACATTAAAACTCCAAAACTATACTCCTACATTGATATAAATCAATCAATTTGTCATTGCAATGAAATTAATTTAAAGTAAAGGGATATTGAATTACATTTCAATTTCCGAATTAACACCAATACCAAATTAATTACATTAAAACACTGATACTATACTTCTACATTGATATAAATCAATCAATTACCATTTTCAATCATAAGTTCCTTTTCTTTGAATCCAAAAATTATGCAATACTCTATTTAAGATTACATATTCACCAAAGTGAAAACATCAAGGAGCATAAGTACTCATTTTTATCAACTATAACTTACTCCATTAAGGAATACCAATACCTAAACTTGGCCTCCATGTTTGTTTAGAAGAATTTTCACTAGTTGTTTTTTGAGTCGACTGGCCCGGATTGGATTGTGGTCATATATGGTTCATTCCATTTTCCTTTTCATTGAATGTCTATTGACCATATGCATTTAAAATCTACTTTTATGAGGATCTTAATATCCATATTTTTATAATATTAATAAAAATATAATTCATGATTTTATTATAATAGTATTATTCATATTTTATTAAAACTATTTATTTTTAATTTATTTGTTATTACAAAATTAGTTGGGGTGTCATGCCAGTGTTTGATCTCCATGGCATGTAAAATTAGTTGTTTTTTCATTGCTCTGATATGAAGGAGACTTGTTCCTCATGATTTCTGTTTCTTATCAGTTTCAGCACTTTTTCAACATATATTTGTGCTGGGTAGCATATAAATTGTTAATTACATGAACAATATACCTAGGAAGACCCTTCCACAAAGAAGGCATCGACGATGACATCCTCGTGGAAGCTTCGCATTGGACCTAAGTTATAGATACCCTTGTTGAGACAATTCAAGGACAAGAACTTGGGCCAGTTTTTACTATATGGGGGTATTTTGCGGGGTAGGCGCACCTTGGAGAGGACGAAAGTGAATATGAAAACAATAAGGTTGTCGGCCATGTCCGAACCAGGCACGATGGCACCCACCTTAAACTCTCCCATTTCAACAAACGCCGCGTTACCCCATTCCAAGTACATCTCATCTTCTCTAATACCATCTAACGCGTCTTCCAACTCCAACACCTGCTGTATGCGGATTCTAGTTGAGGAAGGAGAAATAAGGGAGGCCAATAAACTCCCATCTTCACGAAACTTGATGACCACATCATCATATCCCGGGACGAAGAACCCCCACGTAATACTTTCTATGGCCCCAACATAAGTTACGGATATTCCCCATTGCCTGGTATTCATTTTGTAAGAGTAGAACAGATCATCAGCAATGACATAAATCTTGCCTCCAACAACAAACCACTTATTAATCATAGCTTTGCCTTTGGCTTTGGCTTTGTAGAAGGGAGGATCAGGAAGGGCCTCCACTGTGTTGGTTTTGGGATCATATACCTCGAAAGTTGGGGAGTCATAGGATTCAGGCAAATAGCCAAAAAGATTGGAGAGCACATAGAGTTTACCCTCAACTTCCAACACCATGGGTTTGATCTTTGGGCCATGCATCTTGCAGATAGGGGAAAACTCAAATTCCATGCTGTTGGATGTGATATCGGCAACGTACACATTGGAGGTAATGCCTGCCTCTCCATCCGGAAAATCAACAACCCTGTTACTAGGGACTCTCAGGGGATCATCTAGGCCGTCTTTCCTAATCCAGTTGCCTCCTATCATGTACAATTTCGATCCATGCACGGCATAACCAGCGCAATGGGGCAACCCCGCATCTAAATAATCGAGGAATTTCCTTGCGGGTAGTGGGGGTGGCATTGTCCTCTCCTTGACACGGATTCTCATCTTCTCTGGGTCTATGCCTACCAGACGGAAGGTGGTCGCGAAGTACAGCACGCCCCTTCCTTTTGACATATCTCCTCCACGGTAGGGTTTTTGTTTGAATTTGTCGTCCTGGTCGCTGGGACTGAGAGAGAGGAAGCGATCAGAGCAATCAACACTAACCGAAAGATTATGGGATAAGCTATATATAGATAGTTGCAGGGTTTCCTTTTATATTTCTCTTGGTGTGAGTATTTTATTAGTAATAGGATTTCAAATCCTAAGAGAGATCATAATTTGATTTATATCATGAATAAAATTGGAGTGGGGATGATATTGAATTGCAATATTTAATCATTTTTTAAATAAAAATTAAATATTATATTACATTTTGGCATTTGGTATTTTTCTTTGTTCATGAATAAAATTTATTAAATTACGGCACTATATTGTTAAATTAGTATATGAAAAATATGTTAATGTATATCATTTTTTTATGTATTTATTAAAATATTCTTTTTGGGGGCAAAATTTTGCGGTTTCCACGGGTGATTAAATGACTTTTTCTATGAATCTACAGGATGGAAAGCTGGTGTGATGTAACTTTAGGGATTTAAATTACTTATTTTTTTTCTTTTGTTTTTTTTGTAAGTATCAAAATGTTTGAATTCTTTAGAGTGGAACAAGTAATCTTTTTGCTAAAATTTGTTTTGATTTAATAAATAAATTGAAAATATATATTATATGATTTATTTATTATTTTATAAGTGAATTTTATCATTTAGCTTATTATAATGATTTTAAAACTTTGGTTATTAACGGCTTGATCAACATGGAATAAGTTGTTGACCTTCATTACTACTTGGTGGGGTAATGATGTAGTCATAACTACTAAAAGTCTATTTGACAGCGATTCTAAGACACGTTTGTAATATTTTTAATACTTGAAAATTTTTATCATTCAAGTGTTAAAAAAAAGTAGATTAAAGTGTTTCTTGAAATCACTATCAAACACACTCTAAGAGTGTTATTGGCTTTTGGTATATTATTTATTGGAAACTGTTTCATCTACCGATAAGAGGAATAATTTAAGGCTAACCATATAGTGTAAGTCTTACTATTTGGGTATAATGTTATTGTGAGTGAATTAGAGTAAAATATTTATTTACGAAATATATTTTTTTTAATATGAATTGAGGATCCAAAGTGTATTATTTGGTTTTTTTTATTTAAATTAAAAGTGATTGATTTTTCAAATAAAGTAAATTTAATTATTGAATAAATGTGCTTACTTGCTAATTGATTTTTATTAAAAAAATAAAATAAAATAGATATCTCTCAATATTTGAATTTTGTATCATATTTAATCCTACTTATTGAACTATTTGCTCTCGAGCTATCGAACTCACCATTCTCTATTATTCCACTTTTCAGGTATAAGTGACATTAGTGAAGAGAGATTGCGATAAAAAGGGTGATTTTTATTAAGATTACTTAAATTTGATTTTAGTTGTTGCTATTTCATTCAAGAATAGCAACAATCTTTTGGGTTTTCGATAAGTGTACGATAATTTTAAAAAATAATTTGGATCCGGGTAACCGAAACGTAGCCTAAATTTAATTTTATGAACCATTTATGTTAGACATTGGAATTTGGATCAAATAACGTTTTAGTGAATTAATAAGATGATGACATGGAAGTCAATTTCTGAACTTGTGGAGAAGTTATTAGGAGTCAGTGCTGGTGTAGAGGTTAATTGAAGTCAGTTTGTTTATCGAATGGAAGCTGACTTATGGTCCCATACTTTGGGTAAAGATCCTGCAAAAACAGCAAAGAATGCATCAAAAAATATTATGAAGGAAAACTCAAAAGAAATACAATTTACCATGGCCAGGTTGAAATCAATTAGATAACCCTTATTGACCTTGAGAGAAAAAAGGAGGTTGCCAGGTTTAACATCTCTATGAACAATTCCCTGCAAATCCGAGATAATAATAAATATGATGACTATAAGGCCTATAATTTTGAAAGGAGAATACTAATCCACAAAGAACATATAAACCCCTTTGTGTCGCTACCTCCCTATGTACACTTGCCAGTGCTCTGAACATGCAAAGCATACCACTGGAGCTGAAAAATATCTATTTCCCTCTTCAACACCTTTGAGTAGAAGCAAAAATGATATCTAAAATAAGAAACAAAAAGAAAAATGGGGCAAAGGAAATTAAAATAAATAAATAAAAAACAATAAAATGACTAATTATTACCTCAGGCCAGTTATGATCAATAAGCTCCAGAACACAGTAATAGGATGTTTTCCAATCTTGAAAGATCCTTCATATTTTATTATGAAGTTCTTACCCCTGTATTAGAATTTTGTCACAGATTAAACATTACAACAAAAACATAAGAAGACTTTCAAAAGCAATGAACTTCCATACCATCCTTACCCAAATCACTCCAGCATTCTCAGCTCATTGTTTATGAACACAAAGATGAATGGAGAATGAATTTCTGATTCATATTGCTATCATTATATACAATCATATTTATAAATACAATGGTCTAAATCCATTAAGGTAATAATCTTGTAGAGCCTCTATTTTGTCCTCTTCCTCATCTCACCCACACCCACATGCACCACCGCCATACCACTCACGCACCACCACCCAAACCTCCACAATCCGCTTGCCTTTCCGATGCCGGTGAGGATCAAATGCAAGAGCAGCAGTGCCTTGGATTCGAAACTGACCGATTTAAAACCGGAACTCTTGCACATAAGGATCTCTAACTGTCATGCATTCGATGAAACATGTTTTTGAAAGGAAGTCTCCATAAGTGAATCTTCCTTTCTTTTTTGGACAGCTCATTTAGATACACCTATAGGATAGCATATCGAGGCACATTAGGCCCATTTGGATGCACTTAGCCCACTTAGGCCCACCTAGGCTTACTTGGGCCCATTTTGGCACACCTTGGCCCACTTAAGTTTATCTAATCTTGCTTAAGTCACCTTTTTGGCACATCTTGCATGTTTCACATAACTTGCATGACTCATTTGTGTAAAGTTGCATGACTTGACCTTTTATTATTATATTTTTCATCTTGTCTATTTCCTCATTCATTTTATTTTCCTATTATTTTGTCATTTTTTCATAATACTTATCCTTATTATCCTTTATTATTATTATTATTATTATTATTACTATTACTATTATTACTATTATTATTATTATTACTATTACTACTACTATTACTATTATTACTATTATTATTATTATTATTATTATTATTATTATTATTGAGTTGGTGAAAGAAGGACAAAGAAGCATATAAAAGGTGGGATTTCCAGCTGAGATCGAGAGGAAGGGTGATCTTTAGAGGAAGAGGAAATTTTGACTGTTCGGGAGAGTGATTTTGGAGAGATATCAAGCATTCTGGACGGTTATTTTTCAAAGAGGATTCGGACTGCAATTTTGGAGTGAATGAATCCATGTTTCAAAAAGGATTTGGGACATTCTGCACTTTCTGGAAAAAAACTAGATAAGACGCCACTTGGAAAAGGGGGTGGAGACACTATTGACTTGCGGACGCGCACAGAAAAACTCTTTCTACACAGCACATGTTAGTTTTCAATAGAGCATTTTTTTTTATGTTTCTATATCTTAGATATTAAATGTTTATTATTTCATGTTCGTTAATTCTCTGAATATTTCTAAGGTTAAATTATGAATCAAACAAGTGTGTCCTTTCTTACGTCCACACCAAGACACCATTTCTATAATCCAATAAGATAAACGTAAAAAGATATTTTAAATTTGAATAAAATAATACTAACCTGTGTGACTAATGATTCTCTGAATCATGAACGACGAAGCAGTGAAGGAAACCTCTGAATGATGCTCCTATGGTTCTCTTAAAGCTCTCGGAATTCTCAAGATTAATCGATCTGTTGACATTCTCTAAAATGACGCACTGTTGACGAATCCTCTAGCAGAACGGATCTATTCTGGTAAAGCTGGTCCCCTGTTCTAATGCTGAATGTGGTGATCAAACGGCGATCTAATGTTGTCGGAGATGAAGTCCACTTCTCCAAGAAAGCCAAAAAAGCTTTTCTGTCAACCTTCTTGGTCTCTCTCAAGAACTCTCTCCGCTCTTCCTATATTCCTGCAACTGAAAGATTCACTTATGGAGACTTGCTTTCAAAAACACGTTTCATCGAATGCATGGCAGTTCGAGATCCTCACGTGCAAAAGTTTCGATTTTAAACCAGTCAGTTTCGAATCCAAGGCGTTGTTGCTCTCGCATTTAATCCTCACCAGGCCTATTGTATGTTCAGAGCAGTAGCAAGTGTACATAAGGAGGTAACAACACAAAGGGGTTTATATGTTCTTTGTGGATTAGTATTCTCCTTTCAAAATTATAGGCCTTATAGTCATCATATTTATTATTATCTTGGATTTGCAGGGAATTGTTCATAGAGATGTTAAACCTGGCAAAGGATTCTGTTCATATTTATTATTATCTAAATCCATTTAAGGTAATAACCTTGTAGAGCCTCTATTTTTTCCTCTTCCTCATCTCACCCACACCCACATGCACCACCGCCATACCACACACGCACCACCACCCAAACCTCCACAATCCGCTCGCCTTTCCGATGACGGTGAGAATCAAATGCGAGAACAGCAGCGCCTTGGATTCAAAACTGAACGGTTTAAAACCGGAACTCTTGCATGTGAGGATCTTGAATTTCCATGCATTCGATGAAACGTGTTTTTGAAAGGAAATCTCCATAAGTGAATCTTTCAGTTGCGGGAATATAGAAAGAGCGAAAAGAGTTCTTGAGAGTGACCAAGAAGGTTGACAGAAAAGCTTTCTTAGCGTTCTTGGAGAAGTGGACTTCATCTCCGGCAACACTAGATCGCCGTTTGATCACCACATTCAGCGTTAAAGCAGGGGACCAGCTTCACCAGAATAGATCCGTTCTGCCAAAGGATTCGTCAACAGTGCGTCATTTTGGAGAATATCAGCAAATCGATTAATCTTGAGAATTCCGAGAGCTTTAAGAGAACCATAGGAGCATATTCAGAGGTTTCTTCACTGCTTCGTCGTTCATGATTCAAAGAATCATTAGTCACACAGGTTAGTATTATTTTATTCAAATTTAAATTATTTTTTCACATTTATCTTATTGGATTATAGAAATAGTGTCTTGGTGTGGATGTAAGAAAGGCCACACTTGTTTGATTCATAATTTAACCTTAGAAATATTCAGAGAATTAACGAACATTTAATATCTAAGATATAGAAACATAAAAAAAAAAATGTTCTATTGAAAACTAACTTGTGCTGTGTAGAAAGACTTTTCATGTGCGCATCCACAATGTCGATAGTGTCTCCACTTCCCTTTTCCAAGTGGCGTCCTATCTAGTTTTTTCCAGAAATTGCAGCCTGTCCCAAATCCTTTATGAAACATGGATTCATTCACTCCAAAATTGCAACCTGAATCCTCTTTGAAAAATAATCTTCCAGAATGCTTGATATCTCTCCAAAATCACTCCCCCGAACGGTTAAAATTTCCTCTTCCTCTAAACATCACCATTCCTCTCGATCTCAGCTGGAAATCCCACATTTTATATGCTTCTTTGTCCTTCTTTCACCAACTCAATAATAATAATAATAATAATGGTAATAATAATAATGATGGTAATAGTAATAATAATAATAATAATAATAATAATAATAATAATAATAATAATAATAATAATAATAATAATAAAGGATAATAAGGACAAGTATTATGAAAAAATGACAAAATAATAGGAAAATAAAATGAATGAGGAAATAGACAAGATGAAAATTATAATAATAAAAGGTCAAGTCATGCAACTTTACAAAAATGAGTCATGCAAGTCATGTGAGACATGCAAGATGTGCCAAAAAGGTGACTTAAGCAAGATTAGGTAAACATAAGTGGGCCAAGGTGTGCCAAAATGGGCCCAAGTAAGCCTAGGTGGGCCTAAGTGGGCTAAGTGCATCTAAATGGGCCTAGTGTGCCTCGATATGCTATCCTATAGGTGTATCTAAATGAGTTGTCCAAAAAAGAAAGGAAAATCTTAGGCCTAACTTAGGACTGCGCGCCAAGGGTCACAATAAAGGGTCAAATAAATCCCTTAACCAAAATCTCCAAGGTGCCTAAAAAAAGTTAGTTGTACGAGTAACGTGGGCTACCAAGGAACTACTATAGCATATCGAAAGATCACCTAATAGGGCATGTGCTAGGAGGAAAAAATGGAGGGTCTACACAATGTTAATACATCAAAGAGATAATAAAGAGACAATCAAGTCTACCTTTATTATATCATATCTTGTTTTTAAGGGCTTAATCCTAATATTAATAATTTCAATTCTACCTTTAATCGAAGCATAATGAAAAGGGGTCACCCCAATTTTTCCTTTGACATAGAAAAACTCATGGCTAATTTATAAAAGCATCTTCACAATCTTAACTTGGCCATTTGCAGTAGCAAAGTACATAGGGTTATATCCAAATTGGTTTAGTTTTTTCACATATTCCACAAAGTTAGATTTGTGTTTGATGATTTCCTTCACAATATTATCAAGGTGTCCTAGCATGGGGGTTGTAGGAAAAGTACATGAGTTATAGGTAGTGTCATTTTCTTGTTTTGACTTTGCCTTTCCATGAGTGACCAAGTCTTCCTTGTTAGAGAAAAAGAACTATTTTTGGGGCAAAATAACTTTTTCATGTAAAAGAAATATCAGTTTTAGCTCTTTTATAAAACTTATATTTAAATTAGCCCTTTTATTGCCATATAGGAGTCATGTCATAATTATTTTTTTTCAAAATTTAAGTTGAAGCCTCAGTTGGTAACTGAGGCTTCAGTTATTTTATCTTTTTACTTGAAAATTTAATTAAATATATTAAATTTTAAATTATTATTGAAATTAAAAAAATATACTTTAATAATAAAAATTTATATATTTAAACTTAAAGATCTAATATTACTTCAATAAAGATAATTTGATCAATATAATAAATAAATATTTTATTTATCAACTAATTAATAATCTTAAAATAATAAAATTATATGAAATATAAATAAAATATAAAATTATATAATTTATTAATTTAAGTTATATCACATGCAATATTAGGGAGGGGCATTTTTTTTCCATTATATAAATGTTTAATGGGTATTTTTTTGTGACTTTGATGAAACTACTAAAAATTACATTTTATAGTAGATTTTTTCTAATTAATTTCATTAACTAATTTCAAGATATATCTTCAAGGCATATATTATGTGTACAAATAATAGATTTTTTTTTACGTTCAATTATAAATATATGCTTTAAAATTAAAAAAAAAAAAATCTATATATGGAAACTTAATAATATACTATTATTTCAATAAAGATAAATTTGTCAAAATAAAAATAAATTAATATATTAAAAATACAACAAATTAAATATCTTAAATTAATAAATTATAAAATTTTATATCTTATTTAGATTTCATTTAACTTTATTATTTTAAGATTATTAATTTATTAATAAATAAAATATTCATTTATTATTATATTTATTAATTTATCTTTATTGAAGTAATATTATATCTTTAAGTTTAAATATATAAATTTTTATTATTAAAATATATATTTTTAATTTCAATAATAATTTATAATTTAACATTTTTAATTAAATTTTAAAGTAAGAAAATAATAATAATTGAAGTTTCAATTGTCAATTGAGATTTTAGTTAAAAAATGAAGACTCAATTGACAACCTTCAATTTAAATTTTCAAAAAAAAATAAAATTATGACATGACTCTTATGTGACAATAAAAGGGCTAATTTATACATAAGTTTTGTAAAAGAGTTAAAACTAATATTTCTTTACATGAAAGGGCTATTTTGCCCCAAAACTCGAAAAGAACGGCTCATGAGCCAATGTGATTTATTATTTTATTTTTATTTTTTAAAAATAGTTATGGTTGTGCAACAATTCTTAGAGACTCCCGTTAGATTCTATTAGACTCCTCTGCCTATAAAAGGCAACCCCATAAGAGTTTTGATTCCATTCCTCTTTTTTGTACTCTCTCTCCTAACGAAGTGTTCTCTCTGGTTTTCCCCTACACCTAGTTTTCCCTGTATCCTGGTGCTCTCTTCTACTGTTGTAGCCGAACTTTCTACTATAAATGTTCTTGCAATCTGCTTCGCTTCTTCTTGCATCTTGTTGCTACTCCTATACTACAACACCTATAGTTACTTACAACAACCATAAGCCAAAGGACTTCGTGCATCACTGCTGCAACATTGGTGTTGCATCCATTATTTTTGTTGCATCATTTTCTATTGTTGTGTTAGACAACCACACTGCACACACTGGTTAGTTCATAAGGAAATAAAAGAAAAACTGAAAAAAAAAAAAAAACACAGAGAATTAAGGAAGAAGATTAGACCGAGTCTTGTGGAAAACACAATCTCCTTAAAACGGATTCGCCTTCTCCACAGGTGCTTTGAGAATCGCAAGGCGTCTGTCTCCTAGGATAAAACGATCTTCGAATGGCAGCAACAACACTCTGCAGCCACTCCGGCGAACTGGAAATTGTTCAACTCTATCACGGACACGGAAGAAAGGAACTCTTCAACACTCTGACAATACTCCAAAGTTTTTCTGTTGTTTTTCTGAAAGAAAGTCTACCACTATTTATAGACTTCAAGGAGGGAAGAACACAGACAAGTTCAGAAAGCCAAAATGAATTTGGCTTCTTGAGACTCTTAGAATTCTGGAAAATGAATGAATTTACTTAATTCAATGGATTTACTTAATTTCATTCATCCCCTTTTTCCAAAAATTCCCCACATGAAAGAAATTAAGACACGATGAACTTTGTGATAGAGTACAACGGTTGAAACCTGCATAGGAGAGGTAGGTGTTACCCTTTGAACCTTCCCTTGTAGAAATATGTTTACTCTACTAGCTAAACAGTAGACACGATGTCCTTGAACTGTTCTGCCATTTATGTAGATGATGACATATCTCACACAGGAATCTTCCTAACATATTTCAGTTCTCACTTTTATGTTCATTTTGGCCATGAACATACGCCTGGTTCTGTAAGAGTTTAATAAGAATTGTGCCCTATTCAATTCCCTTAGAAGCGGCCCCACTTCACTCTTACATAGGTGATCTCTTAATCACGAGTAACCCGCATTACTCTGTTCGGATTTCCGAAGCATAAGGATCATTAAAAGCATAGCTTACCTTTTCCTCTTACGGGCATCACTATTTTATCATAGGAATGGACTAGGGAAGATCCCCACAGTGATTTAACAAAGTCTTTACAGTTTAGTTGTCCCTTTTGAACCTAGATCTCGAGATCTCCAGTCAACTAGGTTGGGTATCCACTGTATTGACTTATTCTTTTATGGGCTTTAGTCTCATTCCCCTTGATGACTTTTCAACTAACTCTCTATTTAACCCTTTGGTTAGTGGATCCGCAATGTTATCTTTGGATTTCACATAGTCCACAGGGATAACCCCAGTTGCGAGTAGTTGTCTAATGGTAGTGTGTCTACGACGAATGTGTCTAGACTTACCATTATACATATTACTCTGTGCTCTACCAATTGCAGATTGACTATCACAATGTATGCAAATTGGAGGCACAGGCTTTGACCACCTTGGAATATCCTCTAGGAAGTGGCGTAACCATTCAGCCTCTTCCCCACATTTATCTAGTGCTATAAATTCAGATTCCATTGTGGATCTGGCAATAACCGTTTGTTTTGAGGATTTCCACGACACTGCTGCACCTCCTAGTGTAAACACATAACCACTATGGGATTTTGAGTCTTTAACATTAGATATCCAATTCGCATCACTATATCCTTCAAGTACAGCAGGATATCTCGTATAGTGCAGCCCATAATCACAAGTAAACCGTAAGTACTTTAGTACTCTTATAATTCCTTGCCAATGCTTGGCTCCGGGATTACTCGTATATCTACTCAGTTTACTAACCGCATAGGCTATGTCTGGTCTTGTACAACTCATTAAGTACATTAGACTGTCTATTACTCTAGAGTATTCTACTTGAGAAACACTCTCACCTTTATTCTTGGACAAATGTAAAGTTACATCCACCGGTGTTCTAGCAATTCCAGAATTATCTTTATCAAACTTTCCAAGAATTTTGTCTACATAATGTGACTGACTTAATATGAGTTCATCTGATGTTCTTATCATTTTTATTCCCAATATAACATCAACAAGTCCCATGTCTTTCATGTCAAACCTTGAATTCAACATGTTCTTTGTAGATGTGATCATCTTATCATCACTACCAACAATAAGCATGTCATCTACATACAAACATACAATGACATATCCATGTTCTGTATCCTTGACATAAACACACTTGTCACATTCATTGATTTTGAAGCCATGTGACAGCATAACATTGTCAAATTTTTCATGCCATTGTTTCGGTGCTTGTTTTAAGCCATACAAAGATTTCACCAGTTTACAAACTTTCTTTTCTTGTCCTGGAGCTGAAAAACCCTCAGGTTGCTCCATATAGATTTCTTCATCTAAATCTCCATTTAGAAAGGCTGTTTTTACATCCATTTGATGTATTTCAAGATTTCTCAATGCAGCAATTGCAAGTACCATCCTTATGGAATTTATTCTCGTCACAGGAGAATATGTGTCAAAATAATCTAGGCCTTCAGTTTGTCTGTAGCCTTTGATTACAAGTCTTGCTTTATACTTGTCAATTGATCCATCTACTTTCATCTTTCTCTTGAAAATCCATTTAGAACTTAAAGGTTTACAGCTTGGTGGAAAATCCACTAGTTCCCAAGTATGGTTTTGCAATATGGAATCAATTTCACTCTTAATGGCCTCTTTCCACATAAGACCTTCTGTAGAGTTCACTGCCTCTTTAAAAGTTTGAGGTTCGCCTTCAAGCATAAAAGTTAGAAAATCTGGACCAAAAGACTTTTCTGTCCTTACCCTTTTGCTACGTCTAGGTTCTACCTCAACTTCTTCATTTTGATCCTGACTCTCAAGCATTCTTTTTGATGAACTTGGCTCTTCTTTGGATTTACATGGAAATACATCTTCAAAGAATGATGCATTCTTTGATTCCATTATCGTGTTCTTATGAATATCTGGGATATTTGATTCATAAACAAGAAACCGATAAGCATTACTATTATGTGCATAGCCAATGAAAATGCAATCAATAGTCTTAGGTCCTATTTTCACCTTTTTAGGTGGAGGAACTGCCACTTTAGCAAGACATCCCCACATTCGTAAGTATGTGTAGGATGGCTTTCTTCCTTTCCATAACTCATATGGAGTCTTTTCTGCTTTCTTTTTGGGTACCTTATTCAAAAGGTAATTAGCAGTTAAAATGGTTTCTCCCCACATGTTTTGTGGCAAACTAGAACTTATTAACATTGCATTCATCATTTCCTTTAAGGTACGATTCTTTCGCTCAGCCACTCCATTGGATTGAGGCGAATAAGGTGCTGTTGTTTCGTGTATAATCCCATGTTGAGCACAAATGTCAACAAATGGCGATTCATACTCACCACCTCGATCACTTCTTAGTACCTTAATTTTCTTGTTGAGTAGATTCTCAACTTCGTTTTTATAGAGAACAAATTTCTCTATAGCTTCATCCTTGCTTTTTAGTAAATACACATAACAGTATTTGGTGCTATTGATTACTACTCAAAAAGTGCTATTTGATAGCCTATAATTAATCCTTTTAAACACTTTTGAGTAGTAGTTTAGGCCTTTTAACTCAATTGGCATGTTAAGGACCCTTTAAAGCAATTTTGATCACTTTGTGTAAGTTTTGGTGTTTTTGTTAGTATTTTGATCACCAAAGCAAGTCAAAAATGAGGAGAGCTATGAGGAATCTTGGGCAAAGCTTAGAATTCATTTGCCAAGAGTGAATTCGGATTGCAAGGAGAAAAAGCAAAGAGAATCTGCCATAAAGCTTATTCTTGATGACAGTCGTAGCAGCCACTTTTGGGGAACTTTCTGAAGTTCAAATGATGCATGCTATATACCATTTCAAAGCTCAGGAAGTCAACAATCCAATGCTTCAAACGGTGTGCAATTCGGAGTTGAAACGAGGAAGTTGCAGCCATTACAAGCCAATCACTCCGAGCTGAAGGAAGCATTTTGCAGAGTGTTGCGAAATCACCCTTTTGTTGCGAAGTGATTTCGCAGCACTTTTGTACAGTAAGGTGTTTCTCCTTCTGACGATTCACGAACCATGCCACGAGAAGGGAGCTGGGAACCTCAAGATGGAAGCCAACTTTGCAGCCTGGTGAAGATAGCTTGGTGTTGCGAAAATATTTCGCAGCCCTCTTGGGTGTTTGCGAAATTTCGCAGACACCACTTTTCTCCTGCGAAATGGCTCCTGAAGCCTCCCGAAGCTTGCTACCGACATTGGGAGATATTTTCCATTAGATTTTTGTTGTCTAAATCCCAAAATACTCCTTGTAAACCACCAATTACATGATTCCTTAGTTTTTAAGTTAGTAAAAAGACTAAATATCTTTGTAAGAATTAGTTTTATGGTTTGATATAAATACCTCTCGGGAGCATGTTCTCAAGGAGAGTTCTTTCTGTAAACGTTTGGGTAAGCAAGTAAATGTTTTTTCTTTCTACTGCCTTACCTTCTCACTTTGTATTTTCATTTTATTTCTAAGTTATGAATTCTCTGAGGAGTTTTCCCCAGAGAATGAGTAACTAAACCTCCAATTCCTTGGAGCTAAGGTTGCCGGGGAAGGTTCCAAGTGCAAGAATGCAAAGCTCTGTGGTTTTAGCTAGTAATGAAGAGGAAGTGAAATCCTTTAGTGATTTCAATGTTTTTAGTTAACTTAAAACACCTTGGAGTCACCTGGGCCAACACTTGGTAAGGCAAGTGATTTCCAACCATGGAAATGCACTAGTTTACCCCTTGCGAGCCTCTGGGAGGTGACTTCAAGGTGGGATTTTCTGGAATTACCAACACTTGGTAAGCTTTTGGACTCTTAGGAGACATCCATTAGTTATCTCTTGCGAGTTTGTGAAAGGAAGTCCAAGGTTAAAGATCACCTTGAATGGTTGAGGCTTGGTGAGAGGCTGAAACCATTGCAAGTTGCATCAGTGAGAGAATTAAAGTGAAATCTAATTGAAGGAGTCTCTGTACATCACCGGTTAGAGAATTGACTATAAGTTGAATCTCTAATGCGAGGAAATGAACCAACTGACCAGAACCGTGTCTTTTGCATGAGGAACCACCCCAGTGAACCTAAATCTCCAAGGAATGCTTTTCTTCCTAAATTATTCCAAACTTCTGTTAAGTTAGTTAGTTTAAGTCTCAACCTTTACCAATCAAAGTTTGTGTTTTATTTCTTAAGCTAACCGTGAAATGAAACAAGACCAATTCACTTGGAATTGGTATCCTTGATTGCTTGTTAATCATTCCTAGTGAACGATCCTAGAGCCACTATACTATAGTAGCTTTGTATTTGCTACCCTAGTGTATGGTGTTATAGGTATAAATTTTGTTGATCACTTCCTCAATCAAGGAGCACCAGCTGAACACAAATCAGCTGAGACACCAATTGGGCATGAATCGGCTATCGTCAACAAAAGTAATAAAATATTTATTACCACCTCTTGTTTGTACAAATTTCAAATCACAGATATCACTATGGATCAAATCAAGGGGTTCAGTGTTTCTTTCAACACTTTGAAAAGATGACCTTGTTAGTTTTGCCTCAACACAAGTTTCACATTTATGGTTGGAATTAATTTGGAATGTTGGTATATGATTTAAGTTAATTAATCTACGTAATGTATCATAATTAACATGTCCTAATCTACCATGCCATAGATTAGAAGACTCAAGAGGTGGCAGAGTTCCCCATGAACACTTTTTCCCGATTCTCAATTGGTTCAAAAGTGGAGAACATTTTCTTATCAGAGCATACATGGCGAGTAGCACCAGTATCAATCCACCATTCCTTTGGGTTAGAACCCACCAAGTTCACCTCAGATACTACTGCTGTGAGGTCAATGTCAGAAACATTTTTAGTGATGTCGTCAATCACATTAACTTCCTTAGGTTTATTCTTTTTGGGCAGTCTACAATCAACAGACTTGTGACCTTGCTTACCACAATTAAAGCATTTCCCTTGAAATTTCGGCTTCTTTGAGATCCCTCCTTTAGGTCCCAACTTAGATCCTTTCCCTTTGTTGTTGTTCGTCTTTGCCTTGGAACTTTGACCATGTTCCACAAAGTTAGCCTTGGCCTCATTTAGAGTGTGCGCCCCTTTCTTTTCAGATCTTCTATTATCTTCTTCAATGCGAAGTCTAATAATTAGATCCTCGATGCTCATTTCCTTTCTTTTGTGCTTGAGGTAATTCTTAAAATCTTTCCAAGCAGGGGGTAGTTTCTCAATAATAGCTGCTACTTGGAAAGTTTCACTCAACATCATTCCCTCAGCATGTATCTCATGCAAGATTACTTGAAGTTCTTGGACTTGACTTACCACAGTCTTGGAATCTACCATCTTATAGTCGAGGAAGCGACCCACAACAAATTTCTTAGCCCCGACATCCTCAGTTTTATATTTTCGGTCTAGAGATTCCCATAGCTCCTTAGCTGTTTTCTTGTCAGAATAAACATTGTACAACGAATCAGCTAAACCATTCATGACATAATTTCTACACAAGAAGTCAGAATGTTTCCAAGCATCTATAACACTGATGACTTGGATATCGTGCTCGTCTTCTTTGAGCTTAGGAGCATCCTCAGTCAAGAATCTTGCAAGATTCAACGTGGTCAAATAGAATAACATCTTTTGTTGCCACCTTTTAAAATTTAGTCCACTGAACTTCTCTGGTTTTTCTCCTGGTGAGACAGAGATTGGTACAACAGTAGGCATCGCTGGCACTTGGGCCACAGTAAGGGTTGCCACTGGGGCTAATTCAGTTACAACAACGTTATCGGATTCAGTTGTCATTTTTCTGAAACATCCAAGAAAATGTGTCAATTTCTTTTTTCTTTTTTTTTTTTCTTTTTTCTGAAAATCACTTTACAGAGTATTCCCAGGAAAGACTAGTGGGGTATAATGACCCAGACCAGGACTAGCTTCCTTAGACAGAATATTCAGTTCCCAGGAAATTGGAGGGGTCACAAATGGTCCCGCTTAAATTCCAATTACCTTAGACAGAACTTCTTTGTATCATAATTTCCAAATTTTCAAAAGACTTGGTACAAACTTTATAAGAAGGTATTTTTCCCATAATAAAAAAAACATGAGTCACAGTCCAATGGTGTCTTACTGAGTTGAGCATGAGAAAAAGGGCTCAGGTTAAGAGTTCGAAACTTCTTTTTGTAACAAATGGTTTTTTTTTTTTCGAAAAACTTGCAGGGTTTTTTTTTTTTTTTTTTCCTTCTTCTTCCTGATAACTTGTTTCCTTTTCACCAACCACTGGTTTTCCTTTGAAAAAATCTGTTTTAAGAATGTTAGACAACCACACTGCACACACTGGTTAGTTCATAAGGAAATAAAAGAAAAACTGGAAAAAAAAAAACATAGAGAATTAAGGAAGAAGATTAGACCGAGTCTTGTGGAAAACACAATCTCCTTAAAACAGATTCGCCTTTTCCACAGGTGCTTTGAGAATCGCAAGGCGTCTGTCTCCCAGGATAAAACGATCTTCGAATGGCAGCAACAACACTCTGCAGCCACTCCGACGAACTGGAAATTGTTCAACTCTATCACGGACACGGAAAAAAGGAACTCTTCAACACTCTGACAATACTCCAAAGTTTTTCTGAAAGAAAGTCTACCACTATTTATAGACTTCAAGGAGGGAAGAACACAGACAGGTTCAGAAAGCCAAAATGAATTTGGCTTCTTGAGACTCTTAGAATTCTGGAAAATGAATGGATTTACTTAATTTCATTCATCCCCTTTTTCCAACATGTTGCTGCATCCATTCCATATTGCTACTACCATTCACGAAAGTCATTCCACTGCAATCATATATTTACTATTCCAATTAATCTACATTCATTTCTCTAAAGCAAATTTCAAACAAGTTGTATCATACACCTCACCATAGGAGTGCACCTAAGGTAAGGTCTTGAATGTTGTATCCTAGAGGTGGGACGCCGATTACCCATCAATATCGAGTTCATCTTTGAGGAGGCCAAACCTACTTTAAGGACAATGTCTTGTCATACCTCTAAATTGTGATCCAAATTTAATTATATTTTAAACTAATAGTACAATGCTAGGTCCATAAAATCATTTCTTTGAAAAAAATAATTTCCTTGAAAATAATTGTGATCCAATTTTAATTATATTTTAAACTAATAATACAATTTTGCTTGGATTAAAAAAAAAATTATCCTCGAGAAACAATTTTTGCCTATTGCCTATAATTTTTTTTAAAATAATAATAATAATAATAAAAATCATACTTTCAAACTACTTTAGCTTAGTAATTTTTAAAAAAAAAAATTGAAGAAATTTTAGAAATCGTCTTTTTAAAATACGTTTTTTTGCTTATAATTAAAAAAAAAACACGCACATACTAAAAAAGAAATCATCTTGAACTATTTTTGTTTGGATTTATTTTTTTAATAATTTTTTAGAAATATCTCTACAAGAGACTAGATTTACTTCAAATCAAATAATCATTTCTTAGTTGGCAAAAATTACAATAAAATTTGAAATATTTTCTCTACTACTATTGTAGTTTATAATAATAATAATAATAATTATTATTATTAACTATTATACCGTTATTGTAAAATTCAAATTAAATTGACTAAAAAAGATGAGTAATTTCCAAATAAGTGTAATCCAAGCCAAATCATGTTTGTGTTTGCCTAATTTAAAATTATAATTATAGTAAAATCATTTAATTTTTAAAAATAATTTAAAACTTATTTATAGACAAAATTAGTTTAGAATTATTATTATTTTGATTTTGTATAGATACATTTTTTTTTCTATTTTTCATTAAAGAAATGAATTTTAAATTAAACAAAACTTTATATTGAATTTATTAATGAGTCTAATAATTTATATATATATATATATATATATATATATATATGACAAAAAAGATGGACAAAAAAAATACATTATAAGTTGATCTTTTATTATTTCTCCCTTACACAATTATATTTTATAAATTTTATTGTTAATGGAATAGATTCTAAAATAAATGAGATATAATTAATATTTTAATTTTTTTAATGAATGTTATAATTTTTTAAAATAATTTAAAATTTAGAATGCAATATCTATAATTGAGTACTAAATATATATGTGTGCGTGTGTGATGAAAAACTTGGCTCATTTGTACCTTAAAAAATAAAACTTTATTTGATTTTAAATTCATTTAAAATAAAATAGTATTTGAAATTATTAATTTTAAATTATTGGTTATTTTTTAATAAAATAAATAAATTATACTTTTATGAAGAACTTATTATCCATATTTTTATAATATTAATAAAAATATAATTCATGATTTTATTAGAATAGTATTATTCATGTTTTATTAAAATTATTTATTTGTGATTACAAAATTATTTTTATTTTTAATAAGACTTGAAAGTATATTATATAAATTCAATTTATAATTTTTCTACAAAATCAAAATAAAATATTATTTTTAAAAACAACTTATATTAACAAGTTTTTTGTTTTTATTTTTTGAAAAAGTTTTTTTTTAAAATAATTTTCATGAAACCAATAAAAAATACATCTTATTTAAAATAATCGGAATTTCACTTATATATGACTTTTCATTTCCATTTGAATAATTTTTTTTATATATGTTCCTCGTCATTTGAATTATCCAAATATGAAAAATGAATGAAATATATTATTTATTTCTGTGAATCAAACATTGCTAAAAGAGGTTCTAATTTCATCGCCAGATAATTAAAAATAAAAAAATATAGACTATTGTGATGATAATAGCACTATAATATATGATGTATTTTTAGTAAAAATATAATTTATTATTTTATTATATTATTAATATTTATATTTTTATTAAAAAATATTTATTTTAAATTTTATTTTTTATTTTTAATACATAGATGTATAATATCCAAAAAGAAAATTTAAAATGGCGGGAAATCCACACGTGCCAGTTCGAAATCCCCATGAAAAAAAATTCCCGCCTCCATTTCTAACATCTACTCTCTAACCCTAATCTCTCTTCCTACCCCAGATCTGAAGTTCTGAACCCAACTTCTCCTCATTCTCGCCATGATCACTAACCTGACAGACTCACAACTCAGCATCCGAACCTCAACTCAGTCGCAGAAGGCCTGGCACCTCTTATCTCTTCTCCTCACAATCGGCCGCCCGGCTCGCCCTCCAGAGCTCGCCGCTCGGTGCACGTCGTTCCCGGCCTCGCCTCAACTCGTCCAGTTACTCTGTTCCATCCCTCACTCCCCTCTCTTTTTAACCACTGATCTCTTCGTTACGCCATCCCTGGTGGCTCTACAATTTGCACTCACTTCGAATTCTGTTCATACTTTTATGCCCAAACGATTTTCGAATGGTGATGTGAGAAAGTATTTTTGGAAACGAAAGGAATTTACAGTGCATTTTGATCTAGTTCCGTTTTCAAAGAGAAGATTATTCTTGTCATCTATAAAGGGTAAAATGAGTGATTATTTTTATTTTTATTTTTAATTTAGTTGGAATATTGATTTTGGTTCAGTAATAATTATGGTGAAATTCTGCAGAATGCGAGGAAGACGTAATGGCTTTGCCGTCACAGAGCAGAGTCCATGATGCTTGTACCGAGGTATAATTTGGCTTGTAGTTATTTAATTTCTTCCACTAATGTTGCAACTTGATGCCTTATTAAATTGCTCTTGTTTGCATTGCAATAATTCCGTGTCATCCAGGACTGAGATTCTTGAATTGATAGGAAAATTATAGTTGGTTATATGTATCAGATTAATGAGTTAAAATTTATGAAATTGGTTGTCTAACTTGGCATTGGATCCTTGTTTGGTGGGAAGTCATCTATTGGAGCCTCACCACATAATATTTATTTCCCTAATTTTGCCTACGGGCCTGTGCATCTCTCTACATGGGGGTAGCATGTCAAAGAAGGTGTTAAACTCCATGATATACATTGTAGGTCTAAATCTACAAGTTTAAGCTTTTAGAAAAATCGATTGTCTGAGAAAAAAAAATCAATTACAATAAATTGGAAGTTAAGATATCCCTTTTAGAAGCTCCTATTTTTTTCCTCTAATCCCTGAGGTTATGTTTGATTCCCATAAAATGTGAGGAAAAACATGAGGGAAAGAAAACAGAGAGGAAAACTAGAAGTAAAAAAAATAAGTGAAGGAAAATAAAAAATAAATTTAAAGTCAAATAATTTACATATTCTATTTTAAATTCATTTCACTTATTTTAATCCATTTATATGAAAGTTAAATAATTTAAAAATGAGTAAATTTTGAATTAATTTTAATTATATTTGATTTTCTTTGATATTTTCTATAATACAATCAAACACTAGAAAATCATTTTCTTTAACATTTTTTTTATTTCCTTAGTACTTTTTAGGACCCAAACATAATCTAAATATTCTTCCAAAATTCACTTTTGAGGTAGCTCTTCTTTTTCTCTAATGTAATTATTCCTAACAAAGTTGAAAGAATAAAATGATATCAGTGAAAAAATCAAATAGTCATGCCCAAAGTAAAATAGGAGTGTCCCACAAGGATCTCACACCCACACGCATGTCATGTCATGTTGATATAGGTACGTTAGGTGAAATTGAAGGATCCGAGTATTATACATATACTTTTAGCCCAGTTCTTATGCTTCTCTTGTATAGGTATTTAAAATTTCTTGAGAATTCCACCAGTGCAATGGTTATTCATAGGCAAGCTGTGACAAATATACGGCGTGGTATTGTCTAATCATCTTTTCCATCTTTTTTCTTTAAAATTTCCTTTTAACTAACTACTTCACTGATTCTGGTCCTGATCAGCATTCTTATTCTGTATAATTTAACATGCAACGTAGCCAATTGGGGTTTCTGTTAGTTTGTTGAATATATCAGTCAGTCATGCAGGTACTTGTCTGTGAAGCCAATGACAGAAGCACAAGCATGAGTATGCCACTAGGGGACATGTCAGACATGACATCTAAATTTAGGATTTCATGTAAACTCATGGCCCTTGCAAATTCTGAAGCTGAATCATCCGGTTATGGACTCAAGAACATTGAACAAGGAAGAGCTAAAAAAATGACAAATAAATTTGTGAATGATAAGATGCAAAGATATGTATATACACCAGAATGTCTTCCTAGATTTCTCAACATTAACACTTCTTCAGATACACCACATCCAATAGTAGTAAAAGGAATTGCTGTATGTGAGCATGATCCAAAACCAGCCCCTCTAACTTGTATAATGGAAAATCCAGTTGTGTGGAATGAAGCTCCAACGGGTGAGATAAACTTCAATGACGCACATTGTTCAGAAAAAAGTACAAGTACTTCACCAGCCAAAAATGTGAATCAAGCCAGTGCAGTTACAAATCTCGAAATGGTTGAAAATGTAAAAATCGATGAAGGAAAGGGGGGAAAATCTTCAAAGGATCCTGGACACACTGAGGAAGAAATGAATCATCTTTTCCTGTCTTTTAGTACTGCTCCAATGGATACAATGCTTAGAAATGTCTTCAGAAGCATGAACATGATGAACCATAATGATGTGACACCAGTGTTGGACAGAGAGCCAATAACCATACATGAGAAGAGCCAGGCTCTGCTTCCAGCAACTGAGCCTTCCATTTCTCAGGAACAGCAAACTAAATCCTCTGCCAACATGAAGATGGTTCACAGGGATGCATTGACTCCCAGATTGCCAGCTCCCAGCAAGTCATCAAAGCATAGTAGGGCTGTTGAGATTTCAGAAGAGAAGCAGCAATCTAAAACCAATCATAAGAAACGGAAGTTAAAGCAAAACAATCCCATGTGTATCAAAGAAAAGGGGGAGAATTCCTTTTCTATTTCTTCCAAGGTAACATTCTCCACTGCTATGCCCATGCATCATATGTCGTACCTGTTGGTTAATAATTTGTTTCTTTCTTGTCGGGTTTTTGCTTCATTTGCATATTTAGTTGTTTATTGCTGATAAACTTCTGGTTTATTTACTGAGGGTTGTTAATACGTGCTTTGCAGAATCAATTTGAGCCAAAAATTCTGCCAAAATTTGATGCTTTCATTGTAGAGGAGGAAGAAGGTTCAGGTACTGAACTTTTTATTACATAGTTTCCAGCAACTTCATCATGAAGTCATCCATCATGGCCCAGGTTATTGATCATGTTCCTTTATACCAAAATATGCAGGTGGTTATGGCACAGTTTACAAGGCAAGGAGAAAGACCGATGGAATGACATTTGCCATAAAATGTATGGGAAATAATAGTTTTATGTGTTGTGCTGCTGCCTGCCCTAATTGCTGAATCTGAGTTTAAGCAAGTTAGTAATGTGTTGTAGGAATAATCTGGCTCCTGGATCTATGAACATAATTCAGTACCAAAATAGGAAGACTGGAAATTGTGAATCCTAGGAAGACTGGTGTTATCAGCAATCTACTGAGAGCTGCACCCTTTAACAGTTCCAAAATAGGAAGACTGGAAATTATGAATCCTAGGAAGACTGGTTTTATCAGCAATCTAATGAGAGCTGCACTCTTTAACAGTGTAAACTGAGTTGTCACTACCTAGGAAATGCAATTATTCATGCCTTGCTGAATGTGCTTTTATTCAGTGTTACAAAAAGATGTTATATATGCATCCTTCTGCTTAGTTTTCATTCAAAAAGAAATGAAGACTTGAAATCCTATGAAAGGTTTGGCTGTTGTGGGATTTCCATATGGAGTATTAGAGCAGGAATCACAAGAATGACAGTTGGTTTGTTTGCTTTTGAGCAAGATGCATTAATTGATGTTCCAAGAGGGGATTTATATAATTTAGTTTGAGCCTGTAAATCAAAAGTAGTTATTTCAGGAGTTTCTTTACTTGTTACTTACTTTCTACCCAAATTGTAGATGTGGTTCAATTTAAAATTCCAAATGTTGTAAGATTCACATTAAAGGGATAGATTTTCTCAAAAAGAATTTGGACTTGTGACTCAGGTGAATTTCAATTGATATTTGATTCATTAGATTCAAATTTTGCTCACAAAATTTTAGTAATTATGCATTTGAGTGCATGATTCGTAAAACCTTCATTGAGTAAAACATTGTTTACACTGAATTGATGGGAAGATTAAATTGAACCAACCCAACTAGTGACTGGTTCCATTGTTGTGGAGGTTAGATTTAGTAGTTTGGATATGTATAGACTTAAATGGGATGTGGAAAACACATTGTTATTGTATCATTTTAACATCTCTTGGAGCTTCTGGTGTTTTCACTCATATTTCATCTTTTATGGCAGCAATTACCATTTACATGGCTTCACAAATTGTTACCATGTTTTCATTCTGGACGCATGTTAACACATTATCATGTGTCTAATGTTTGCTTGATGTACATATACATGTATGACTCTGCAGGCCCACATGAAAATGCTCATAGACACCATGTAAACAATGAGCTGAGAATGCTGGAGCGATTTGGGTGAGGATAGCATGGAAGTTCATTGCTTTTGAAAGTCTTCTTATGTTTTAGTTGTAATGTTTAATTTGTGACAAAATTCTAATTCAGGGGTAAGAACTTCATAATAAAATATGAAGGATCCTTCAAGATTGGAAATCAGGATTACTGTGTTCTGGAGCATATTGATCATGACCGGCCTGAGGTAATAATTGGGCATTTTATTGTTTTTTGTTTAAATCTCCTTTTCCCCCTTTTTCTTTTTGTTTCTTATTTTAGATATCATTTTTGCTTCTACTCTTAGGTGTTGAAGAGGGAAATAGATATTTTTCAGCTCCAGTGGTATGCCTATTGCATGTTCAGAGCACTGGCAAGTCTACATAGGAAGGTAACCACACAAAGGGGTTTATATGTTCTATGTGGATTAGTATTCTCCTTTCAAAATTATGGGCCTTATAGTCATCATATTTATTATTATCTTGGATTTGCAGGGAATTGTTCATAGAGATGTTAAACCTGGCAACTTTCTGTTTTCTCGCAAGGTCAATAAGGGTTATCTAATTGATTTCAATCTCGCCATGGTTAGTGACACTTCTATCAGTAAATTGCATTTCTTTTGAGTTTTCCTTCATAATATTTTTTTATGTACTATGATTTGATGCATTCTTTGCCCTTTTTGCAGGATCTTTGCCAAAAGTATGGGACCATAAGTAAGCTTCCATTCCAATCCAAGTCTGTACTTAAATTGTGTTTTTGGCACAATCCAATATAGAGAGCAATATTGCATTCACTTTAAGAATTTGCTGTTCTGCCTAATACTTTGTAATGAACAAAGTAGTAATAACACAGAAAATATTAGCAAGTATATTGAGAAAGAATGAGAATTGCTTGAAACAACAAAACAAGCACATATGAGACGCCAATAATTTACATGGTTCAGGAAATCCCCTACATCCACTGGCAGGACTACATCACTTATTCCATTATTAAACTAGAATTGTATAAAGTTTTGTCCTCCAGTGTTTCCTAGAGATTTAAAAAACACCCATCTCTCTAACTGTAATTGTAAACTCTGAATCAAAAAACTCTACTGCACTTCTATCAGTTTCTTTTTTAACACACACATCAACAAACTGACTCCTAATAACTTCTCCACGAGTGCAGAAATTGACTTCCATGTCATCATCTTATTAATTCATTAAAACATTATTTGATCCAAATTCCAATGTCTAACATAAATGGTTCATGAAATTAAATTTAATGAATAAGAACAAGTTTGCCTGCTTAAGCATCTTCTTAAACCCCTTTCCTTTGCTATTATGAACATCTTGTGCCTTATCTTTTAGCCCCTTGTTGGTTTCAAGGTTGAGTATCATAGTTTTTCTTGTTTCCTTACTGCGAGTTGTATGTGCTAATCATTGTGATTTGCTTTATCATTTATCATTTTTCTTTTTTTCTTTTTTGTGGTTTTACTTTCATTTGACTAAAAAGAGTGAATTAATAAACTACTTTGTATATTTTATAGGCAAACCAAAGGAGGGACACAGCTTAAGCTTCAATCAGGTGACAGTAACTCACCCTAATTCTGTACCTCCTACCAAAAGTAGGAAGATTCAGAGTACTAAATCTTTGGAGACACACAATTGGTACCCAATGAAAGGCTCCAAGTTAACTCTAGAACCTAAGAACATGAAAAAGAAGCCGGTAGGCCAAATGAAGGCCTATATTGACATGGGCAGCCAGAATATAATCAAAAGCCAAGGTGCAGATGGCTCAGGGATAACCTCAGCAAAGGATAATACAAGTGCTAGGACTTCTTTGTCAGAAAAGCTAAGGGAACCCCTGCCATGCCAGGGAAGGAAGGAGCTGATCAGCCTGGCACAGGAAGCAATGCAGAATCCAAATCATGAATCATCAAGAGGTCCAGCTTCTAAGAGAAAAAGGGTTGCTGCCCCTCCTGGAGAAGAGGAAAAAGTGGACAAGAAATTTGTTTATATTTCTCCAATGCCTCTCCATGCAGCGGGAATTGCTGTTGCTGGTGCTGGATTATTAAAGAACAAAGGTATACTGCCTAAATAACTTGGATGATTTGGGTTGATAAATCTATCTTTTCTTCTAGGATCAATCACATCTAATTTGTTCCCAGGAGATGGAAAGCAAAAGAGAGAGGGCCCTTGTGTTGGAACCAAGGGCTTCCGGGCACCGGAGGTAAGAACTTGTAATCATTTCCACTTCAGTGACTGCATTATTATTATTATTTTCTATGCCCTGTTCATTCTAATCCTAATCCACACTAAATGAAATTGTTGCAGCATTGTAATCAGTTGTCAACCTGGAAAGTTATCAGATGCTTAGTATAAAAAATTTCAAATTCTTATATAATAGAAAATATTATAATAATTAATTACCATTTTCAAGCAAAAAGAATCTGTTATATTACTCATTGGGATACTAAAATGACAGTGAAATATTGACTATTTAGGAAGATCATGTGAAGCTTGAGAGAGTGGATACATAAGGCAGCCCTACTGCCTGCAAAATATTGTTTGCGTATTTTCTGTTAAGTGCAGGTCAATATCTTTTGATGGTCAATTCCCTAATAGCTTATGCTTTTAGGCCAAGTTTTAGTTTAACGTTTTCAATGTAGATTGTGAATTTTTCATTTTATGAAGAGTGATAATTGATGATTGAAGGCTGCTGCTTTTCACCCCCAAACAAGGAAAGGGTTGGTTTTATTTATGTATTGGGAAGTGAAAAATTACTCATTTTTAAAAGTAACATTTTGTACCACATCATTGAAAGGTGCTTTGACTCTCAGTGCCTTGAGAAACTGTTGCTCACCATGTTTCAGCCTTGCATCATGTGAAGAAATATCCAAGACTGCCTATGGTAGCTATTGGTTCTAACTTTCCAAAATATGGGCTTTCTTAATCGTCGCATTCTTGAAATCTAAATGATAAGCGCATGTTATGAGAAACAATAGCATTGTCTTGTAACAAGTGCTATATAAAAAACAAATGAAATATTTGGTTTCCCATATGACCAAACACTCTGAACTCTCTCATTCATTGTGATGTGGAATCATGTCATTCATCTTTGCTAAATCATTTTTCCGGGGCTATCATTATCATCCTTGGCCCATTGACTAAGGTGCCATTTCTCAGTTTTGTGTTCTTTTTGTTATATTATTCACCTTCATTGCTGTCCCTGATACCACTTATTTTAATATCTGATGTATCAGTGAAACTTGGCCATTTACTGGCCTAATTTTTTAGATGTCATCCCTGGATCTTCATGTATCAGGCTACTATGCTGTACTATGATTTTACATTATTCATTGGCATTCATTTTGCTATTTAGGTTGTGTTTGTTGCCACAGAATAACAGATTCATGAAATGGTATCAGAAATATCCAACTAACAAAAGATTGTATACTTATTGAAAATAAATTTATGTTTTGGCAAAATGAGGAAATCAAGTGTTTGTGCCGGGAGTAGAGGTAATTCCTCACCATGAAATAGGCAGGATATGCTTGCAGCATTATATTTTTCAATTACTTACCAAATTTGTAGAGCTACATCTCCTGACACACTTTAAGGTAACACTTGCAAAGGAACATGAGGAATGAGAGTTTAGGCTCAAGGACCTCTTGATGTGGTTTCTAAATTGATATAATTGGAAAGTGCATGGTTTAACTCTTTATTTGTCCAAACAAACAGATAGAGAAGTTTTATTTTTCGTAATTAATGGTTTTTTATGGTTTTGTCATGCGTTAATGTGGTGTGTTCAAAAACAACCAAAATGACTAGGAATGAAAAGAACAATCAGCATGAAGAATTCAGAACTTTTTGTTTCCTTAGGCTTTCATTTGGGCCCCTCTACATGTGAAACAAATGGAGCTTAATGCTCAGCGGCTTATGCAGGTTTTGCTCAGATCTTCTCATCAAGGGTCCAAGGTTGATATCTGGTCTGCTGGGGTCACCTTACTCTACCTAATGATTGGAAGAACACCCTTTTTTGGTGACCACCAACAGTAAGAATTCTTACCTTTAATCCAAAAGTATATACTACACCATTATTTTCATCCTCAACTTCGTTTTGTCAACTAATTGCTGTCATCGTCAGGAACATGAAAGACATTGTGAAGTTGCGAGGCAATGAAGCTCTATGGGAAGTTGCCAAGCTACACAATCGGGAATCCTCATTCCCAGTGGTATTTTCACTTCTAATAATGATCTATTCAATTATAAATTAGAGGCCATGTACTGAACTGTATCATTTTGTCATAGGACCTCCTTGATGCACGATTCGTGCCAACTATTGATCTTCGAGGTTGGTGCAAAGTGAACACAAAGAGACCAGACTTCCTTAGGGCAATCCCAGGTTCTCTTTTTGATCTAGTTGATAAGTGCTTGACAGTGAACCCAAGATCAAGGATCAATGCAGATGAAGCTCTTAGGCATGAGTTCTTCACTTCAATGCCATGATGCCCCGATGCTGCTCAACTTAGTCACAGCTTAGACATTGAAACTAGCTGCCATTTACATGGAGAAACCGTGATCAAACCTGTGACTGTGAGAAGGTTTCTCAATGAGCTTGCTTATTAAGCTCTGCGGAGGTTTATTCATCTTTTAGTTCAGAAGCCCATTTGCAGGTAACCCCCTTCTCTTAGTTGCAGGTTTGCTGTAAATTTATGAGCTGTAGGTTTGAAAGTGAAAAAGAAAATAGGAAACTCTCTTTTTACTCCTTCCTACCATGTTGTGATTATGCCAATAGGATGAATGTAGGCTAAGCTTCCTATGTATGTAGTATTTAATCAGGAAATGGATAGGCCACATTGTAAAATAAATCATATATGCTGTGGCACTGAAAATTCAATGCTAAATTTTTTATTCCATCGAGTGTTGGGTGTGAACTTCACTTTGGCAGGAAATAAACTTGACATAGTTTTAGTTAAAAAATTATTCCATTTTTTTTTCCAAAACATTTCATGGTTGGGGAGAGATCAAAGTTTTGTATTTTCAAATGATTGTTTATTAACACAATTGATGTAGTTCATTGTCCAGAATCAATGAACTCATTTGCTGCTGGTGAATATTAGGGCATGAAGAAATTTTGAAATTGTGATTGTAGCAGTGGTATGCAAGCTAATGTATGAATTCCCAAGTCTATCAAGAATCTGTAGCAACTATACTATTGTGCTACCCTTATGAAAATGTGGGGTGGGGTGAATTTGAAGAGGTCTTAGAATTCAAGAGCAGGTCAGTCACAGACATTACTGGTTCCTTTGGGTTGTTTGTAGCATAGTTTTTATTCAATTTAGAATGGTGAATGGTTTTAATGATTAAGTGAAAGAACTGAGTCAAAGTGACAGGGTGCATGAATGATTGAGTTAAATTTGGTTTGATGAGCTGGTGTGGGAATCTGGTGGATGAATGAATGACAACTTATATGGATGAAGAAATATGGGGGTAGGCTGGTAGCTTGCACTATGCCATTGCATGTTGCTCTGTGCCATCTTCAATATTTGCTTTCCATCTTCCCCTATATATTTCCATCAACTCCCCCATTACATCATGTCCCTTCCTACCTTGATTTCTCATATTTTAAAAATTATTTCTTCAATTTTGTGAGACATGTGTTTGACGGTAATTATAAGAAGTGTTTTTAGTATTTTTAATGATAAAAATTTTCAAATGTTATAAAGGTTAGAAAAACTTTTAATTTTTTTTTATTAAAAACATTATTTAGACTAAAAATGTTTTTTAAAATCATTACCAAACAATAAAGTTTAAATATTAAATGAAAAATGAATAATAATTTCGTTATTAGTGTTAAATGCATGCAAATTATTTAAACATAATAAATTACCAAGGGTATTGAAAAGTATGTTTTGGATTGAGGATATTGAGATGTTCCTTATCGTTTAACAAGGACACATCCGTAGTTCAGGGCCAGGCAGCATTTTGCATTTCAAAATAGAAAGCAAAAGAAATTACCCATAACACGAAAGGTTTTTTCAAGTAGTTTGTTTGCAAGCTCGTTCAACTTTCAAGGATATGAAGTACGACGCTTGGACACAAACAACACATGAAAAATGGTGGGTTTGCGAATTTGCTTTCCATACATTCCAAATGATATGACATTTTTATATTTTTAATTCTTCATAGAGGGTAAGGGCTTTATAATAACATTTTTAAAACCGTTCTCAAAAAATAATTTTTAATATTTTCTAAAATAAAATATGGAGAAGTTGAAATAATCTCAACCTTCTTTTTGTATTTTCAAATATTTCTTAAAAATATTTTTTTTCTAGCAAATTCTCCAAAAACCTGTTTTCCACTACATTTTTTTTATCAAATGTGTTTTCAGTTGACTAAAGGTTATTTTATTCCACATATCTCAACACTGCAAATCCAGATGATGAAGGAAAGAAGAGGTTAAAGATATATCCATCTCAAAGGAAAAAAAAAAAATTCACGGAGAAGTACAACACAACATCCGGATTCAAGAAAATCAAAAGACAGGTGTTGAGGGTTTTCATTTGAAAGTTGAGAGCCTGGGAAGCTTGTCTCTCAGATAGTACAACCTTGCCCTTCTGACCTTCCTGTGGTTAACTACCTTTATCTCTTTGATGTTTGGTGAATACCTGTAACAATGATACCAGATCACATATTAGTTAACATAAAAAATAATCCTAGCACAACATGAAACAGGACAATGCATAAGACATTCTTGGAGGAAGTGAAATTTCTATACAGCCTCTGCATCACTTTGTTTCTAGCTATATAACATTTCAAAATGAACACCACAACCTTCTGCAATACATATTTGAAGGTTACCACATTCTATACTGTTCTTAAAGGGTATTGGATATCATTCATTACCATTGAATATTGATTCATATCTTGTTTCGAATGTCTAAAACTAACATTCTACACCAACATCAAATTCCAACAGTTGTAACCATGCAAGTGTGTCAGAAGTACATCCTTTTAGTTTTTCAATGTTCATGTTCTAAGATAAGGATGATCGATGGTTTCATTCATAAAGCCCACTGTTTTATTCATCACTAAAAAAGAGGCAAGAAACAGGACTTAGTTATATGGGCTTCACTTGGCTGCTGATGAGATGGATGAAAAGGAACTGATACTAAATAGTAGCAAACTAGCAGCTTACCCTAATTCTTTAGAGAGGAGTGAGTAAAAGAAATTTGAGAAATAGTAGTTGGGAACACAAAGTACCTAATGAAATGCATACTTAAGTCTGATCAAAACCCCTCCACTCCCCATGAGGTTATAACAGATTTTTCGCAAGCCTTGACCTGAAAGGAATATTTGATCACAAAGTAATACTAAAAACCTACTTCTTTTGTTTGCTGGGCCTAAAGCGGAAGCAACCCTTGGGCTCTACCAACACTGAAAACGCATTCAGTGAATAACGAACTGGTTGGTTGAGAGAGGTTTGGGTCGCCTGCAGTGCCAGACTTTATGCAAGCCAGTTTAACCCCTCAAACGAACAATGCTAATGAGTTTTGGAAATACTGCTTTCAATTCAACTCATTCAATGAACAGAGAAGCAGGCTCAGTTCACAGACCATACAGCACAAATAGTATGAAAAGATTCAAAACTAGATCTGCAATGTAATTATTTACACCACTATAAGATAATCATATAGAAAAATTAATTATTTGTGACAATAAGGTAAATTATACATGGAGGGAAAGAAGTCAATTAAAGGATAGAATAATAGCTAAATGGGACTCACAAAGTAGGAAAGGACCTGATACATTATTATTGGCGACACACCTGTTGCCCCAACATGGCACTCTAAAATGCATGTTGGGTTGAGCAAGAGTATTGCAACTAGGAAGAGGAAGAATAGAATTCAAGGCAGTCTCAATAAAAAAAATTGAAAAACAACCAATGAGTGGTGGATTTTGATGGAGTCTCACAAAAGAAGAGCCTTGCTCAATAGGGGCCCTAGCACTATTTTAAAATGTGTTTATAACCTTAAGATGAGCTCATATATATATATATATATAGCATTGGAAACTTTTTCTCTTATCCGACATGGGATATCGCAATCACCATATGTAAACACAACGTCCTCGTTGTGTTCCACATGATTCTGAGACCAAATAGACAAACATCTCTTGTGGGGCAAACAAACTCCTACATTGGGATGTGGATTCGATTCTAATACCATATGTAATGACCTTATCCCAATGGTGTAGATATTATTCACTTTGGACTCAAAGAACCCTCACGACTTTAAAACACGTTTATAAGGTTAAGAAAAAACTCGTACACATATAGCACCAAGAACTTTTTCCCCTATCCAATATAGGATATCACATTTTTTACAGGCTTTAAACCTCTACATTATTTTCATCAATAACCTGTATATAATATATCCATGAATAATTTATTTTGACATCTATCCATGAATAGTCAACCCTGGGTTTGTCTTACAAATACAATCAACCATTCATGGCAACACATATGCAAGTTTGATTTTCTCAATGTTGGATGATACTATTCAAGTCATAATAAATCAAAAGGAAAAAAAAATTACACAAGGTAGTTTAGTATGCGACGCTATTTGATGAAAAAAATATCATAGTTATTGATTCCAATTCATCCCAGAAAAAACTCCTCACTGCAAATTTGTATATTACTTCATGAGAAATGAAATACTTACACAGGGAATACGATCTCAACCCCTACACCCGCAATAATCCTCCGAACTCGGATTGTTGTGTGGATGCCAGCATTTTGTTTAGAAATAACAATACCTTTATAGATAGACAACCTGCGCCTATTTTCTGGGACTTCCTATAAGTCAATCACATAAACATAAACAAAATCACAAAAATATAATTTCAAAGAAAAAAAAACAATCTAAAGGGGGAAAAATGAATCAGAAACACAATTTACCAGTTTAATTTCCACAATGTCTCCAGTTCTAAGGTCCGGAACTGGTCTTTCCTTCTCCGAGGCCTCAATTGCCCTTTTATTCAAAATCTACTCAAACAAGCAATAAAGCACTTTCACTTCCTCTGCCAAATAAGCCCTTAATTTATCCTTATCTTTTATTTTCTTTCCTCCTACTTGTCAGCAAACAAAGAGAGCATTCAAGGAGAATAACACAAGAGCAAAGAGAAAATACCCCCATTATATCTCCAAGCTTGACCCGAGGTTTTCTCGGCGGCTTCGCTTCATCTTCAGCATCCAATTTCACTTCGGACTCAGTCTCAGAAACAGTTTCCTCCTCCTCAGTGTTCTCATCTGGTCCCAATTCACCCTCATTGTCCGCTTCTGCACTCACAATAAAGAACCGCTTCGGAGACACAACAATGGGACGGAAATGGAACCCAAACGAGTTCGACGAAAATCTAGAAGTCGATAATCGATTAAGGTTCAATGAAGTGCTACGAGGCGAGGGGAAAGTGGAAAGCCCTAGCTTCTTTGGGGGGCATTGATTAGAGCTTCTTGGGGTGATGAACAATGCCTGCATAACCCAACCACCAATTCTTCACAATAAAAAATTTTAAAAAAAAACAAAAAAAAAAAAACACAACACAACAACAACAACAATAACAGTGGTAATTCAATTCTCCATTTGGTCGCTGAGTAAACTGAGTTTGTAAACCAAATTTTCTATTCTAATTCGCAGTTTTCAAAGCAACCGAACAGAAAGCGGAAGGTAGGGAAAATGGAGATGGGAAAATACCTGAGGAAGAACCTTGGAGGCCATGATTTGAGAAGGGAGGAGTCAGTGCCAGGGTAGAGAGATTGAATTCATGAGAGTGGAGTGGAAATGAGTGAGAGAGAGCACTACAGCCTTACAGCCTTATCCGTCGAAAGTTCAGTGAAAGCATCCCATGAAGGCCAGCCCAAAACTTTGGGCTGGTCTGACTGTTGGGCCCATGGGCTCCCACTCCCGTTACCATGTTATTAAGGTGTGGTTTGCAATTTTACATATACGATGTTTTGTTTTCCGAAATTACTAAGCAAACAAAAAAAGTAAATAAATGCTCGCTGTATTTAGTTCACAAAAATAATTTTCATATCAAAATATAATTCAAATATAATTAAAATAATTTAGAAATTAAAATAAATAAAATAAATTTAAAGTATCATATAAAAGTAATTTATTAATTTTAAATCTATATTTTTTATTTCCTTGTCTTTTTACTCTTGTTTTTTTCTATAGTTTTTTTCCTTATATTATTTTCATTTGTTTTTTTACTTTGTTATTTTTTTCTTTATATATGATTGTAGTTTTTTAAAAAAATTTATTAGGAAAATGGACTTCAAATGAAGCAATATTAAATTTATTAATGAGTTTAATAATTTTTAAAAATAATTTAAAACTACTTAAATGCAAAACCAATTTATACTATAAATTTATGAATAAAAATTTATTTAAAATAACTTTATTATTTTTCTTCTGCATAGAATTATGATATTTTAAATTCTTTTACTCGAGAAATAGAAGTTAAATCAATGAAGACTTAGTATGTTAGCTTTGTTACGGGTCCAATAATTTAAAAAATAATAATTTAGAACTCAAAAAATAATTCAATCACCACTACATATTCACAATTGGTGCAAAATAATTTTATTATTTATCCCCTACACATAACTATATGTTTATGAATCTTTTTCTACTAGACAAATAGACTTTGAACGGAACGATGATTAATTTTTCAAATTTATTCATGAATCTCATACTTATTAATAATAATTTAAAACTATAAATGAGATCCATCAATACCAAAAAAATGCTTTTCTTATTTCTCCTCTACAAGTATTTATATTTTTTCTGATTTTAATATTAAGTAAGCAGATTATAAATCAAGTAAAACTAGAACGAGCGAAATTTAATGTTCTAGATTCTTGAATGAATTTACTAGTATGAAACCAAAGTTTGATTAATTTTGATTTTGATGATAACAAAATAAGGTTTAGAACTAATGATTATATTTCAAGTGTGATTAGGCAAGACGATTTCCAAAGTGATAATTATAAAGACAAATCAAACAAAAAAAAATCATGAAGAAGAAGACTACTTCAAAAATAAGTGTTTTTCAAATACCCAAGTTTCATAAGATCTCTTTGTAAGGTTGTTGGTGCACTAGGATTTTCATACATTACATTATTTACTTATACACCAAAATCATTCAAGAGTTATTTTGTTTTAAATATTTTAAAATTGAATGATTTCATATTTTCAACTAAAACCTTATGTCAAATGTTTTTCAAATTTGTTTAAAAAAGTTTTAAGTTGAAAAAGTTAGTTGTTCAGCCAAAAACCGTTCAACCGGTTGAATCAGATGAGGAACCGATCAACCCCCATCTCAACTGGTCTAGGAGTAGGTCGACCTCTAGTTCAACCAGTCAATGGTGTGAACAATAACCAGTCGACCGCCAGCTCAATAGGTTGAGGGGTGCAAAAAACCTTATCTCTCTTCTAGAATGGTTGTTCAACCAGATAAGGAACCGGTCGACCCACACCTCAAATGGTCGGGGTTCGATCGAGGTCCAACGGTCACCTGCCAAACATTAAATGCTAATGACTATTCAACCGGTCGACTCCCATCTCGACCGGTTGAACCCCCAACGGTTAGTTTGGTTTTTTTCTTCTATAAAAATGCTACAATATTTATTGTTTCATGAGCTCAATCTTCTCAAATATTTCTTGAATATATTTGAGCTGAAAAAGTGTTTTTTGAGTGCACTATTGTTCTAAAACTTGCATATCATTAGTGCATCATTCAATCCTAATTTTCTTGTATCATTTGAGTTTAAAGTTTTTGTATTAGGATTTTGTGAGATCATTTATTTATAAATCTTTAAGAGGAAGTTTCTCAAGTGTGGGGTATCACTTGAGGGGTTGTTCAAGAACGGGGTATTTCTTGAGAAGTGTAAAGGGTGCTTATAACTAAAAGTCTAAGAGGGTGAATTAGAACTATAATCCAATTGTATTACTTGAAGGTTTGGTTTTAAATCCTTGAATTAGTGGAACCTCAAACTTGAGATTGAAGTTAGAGGAAAGTGGATGTAGATCAGGTTATGTCGAACCATTATAAAATCTTGTGTTTGCATTCTCTCTTCCCTATTCTTTTACTTTATATACAATTATATTTATATTGTTTTATTATATACTTGCATATATTTGTCTTTTATATTCACATAGTTTAAATTTGCAAAAAGAGACAATCACCCTTTTCACCCCCCCTCTAGGGTGATTACCATCGATTGGATTAGCCTATTTTTTCTAACAACTAGGTTTTAAGTCTTTAATGAATCTATTTGATTTTAAGAAGAATTTAAAAGACAAATCAAATTAATTACTAATTAAATTAGTCCAAAATATTCTCTATAATTGAATATTGAAAGTATTCATGAAAAACATGACTTATTTATATATTTTAATAAAAAATATTTTTTAAATTTATTTGCAATTACAATACTATTTTTAATTTTAATAAGACTTTAATTAAATTCAGTTAATATTATATAAAGTGAATTTACAATTTACAAAATCAAAAGAGAAAACATTTTTAAAAATAAGTAAAATTTATTTATCCAATCCATTTTTTTGTTTACTTTTTGAGAAGTATCCTAAAAACAACTTGTCAAGACTCTTATTAATCTATATATATATATATACCAAAAAAACTATTTTTTATTCTTGAACTTAAAAATAATTTTTAAAAATATGACCAAACAACCATAAATATTTTTACTCGAATAATTCTATACATATTATTAAAACATATTATTTGCTTATGTTTTATATTAAAATTCAATAAAACAACGACAACTATGATCATTAATATAAATAAAAATTAATGCCATTACTAATAAAACAAAAATCTATAAAAAGAAATTGTAGAAAGTATTTATTTTCTTAAAATTCATCACAAATATAAAAATAAATTAACATTTGAAAATAAAAATGATATATGATAGCTCAAAATTCATCACCAAACATATATATGACAATATTTTTATTTAAAGTATTTTATAAGTGATTTTTCAATATTATAAATAAATTTTCATAGTTTTAAAGGTATTTTTTAAAATTTGTAGAGTATCTACTCTTTTTTTTTTTTTTTAAAAAAAAAAACTTTTTAAACTAAAAACGTTTTATAAAATCACCTTCAAACGCACTCTAATCAAACTTCATGACTCGTAAACCACAAATCTCTCAAATGTATAACCGCTTGTAAGCCACAAATAGTCATCTCTCAATTGTATAATCCACAAATATTTATAATTTATTTAAAAGTATTTAAAAGTTTTTATTTACATTATTACTTACTTGGTTACATTACTCAAATAACATGATAACTATTAACTACACAAACCGCAAGTTATAAATTATTTACCACATGGCGGCAGCACCATAGCTTTCTAAATCCGCTTTTGATCACCGCCCGCTGATTCTACCACCTTTCCAGAGTCCTCGTGGCGCAGACCCGCGACGATATCAGCTCAATAAATCGCCACGTCTCATATTTTCTTGACTCTCTCTCACTCTTCGGACGCCCTCCCGCCACCTTCGCTCCCCCTCTAAAATATCTCTCTCCCCGACTCTCTCGCTCTAAAAAGGCTCTCTCTCTCACTTGCAACCCTAATACGATCATCGCCACAACCTCAACCTCAACCTCAACCTCATTCGCCTAAACTACACACAACTTCGGCACCGATTATTCTCCGAAACGTCATTTGTTTTCTATCCAAACGACAGTTACATTTTTGTTTGATGTCTCTGCAATGCATAGTTTCATGATTTGTAAGTGAAATATTTTGATTTTTTTGGGTTGTTGTTGTTGTTGTTGTGGAGAAAGAAAGGTTACGTTTGAAGCTCATCTTCTGAGCGTTAAGTGATTTCTTGCTTTTTTTGAAAACACAAATTTCAGCGTGTGTAACCAAGAAATCTCTTTTCCAAGCTATGTCTTCTTCGCCTTTTGATCCGATTTTCAGAGTGGAATTTTTTTTTTAAAAAAATTATTTATAAGATGATGGGTCTTATTGACTACTATGAATTTGCATATATACAACAATTTTTTATTGTTTTTTATTTTTTGAAAAATAATTATATTTTTGTGTGTGTTTTTTTCTAAAGATTAATGTCTGGTTATTTGGTTATTGCTTTTAAGATGGGAAAATTGTACATCCCAACAAGGATATTCAGCTGAATTTTGGTTTCCCATTTTGTTCTTTGAAGGAAAGTATCGAAAAGTTTGTGTGGAACTGGTGGGAGGAGAACTAAATTTTTTGTTGGTTTTATGCAATCATAAGGATGGCACGGCGTTCCGAGACCGTGAGGGGTACTCCACCTGGAATTTTGCTCATAAAAAGCATAAGAGGCAAAGAGTGGCGACAAGGAACGTACAGATATGTGGTTCTCTTAATCACATTTATAGCATATGCTTGTTACCATGCTTCTCGAAAACCCAGTAGTATAGTCAAGAGTGTAATGGATCCAGATCCTAAAATGATCATTGGGAAGGATCCCTGGCCAGTGGGTGAGATATTTGTAAAGGAGAAATGGTTGGATAGTGGCATTAACAGAACAAGAAAAGAGGGATGGGCTCCCTTTAATGGAACAGATGGGACCTCGAAATTGGGTGAGATTGATGTTGCATTTCTTGCATGTTACTCGTTGGGAATGTATGTTGCAGGGCATCTGGGTGATACACTGGACCTTCGGCTGTTTTTGACATCTGGAATGATTGGAAGTGGCTCCTTTGTTGTGCTTTTCGGAATGGGTTATTTTTGGGACATTCATGTGTTCTGGTTTTATCTTCTTATGCAAATGATCGCGGGTTTGTTTCAAGCAACTGGCTGGCCCTCTGTCGTTGCTGTTATCGGTAATTGGTTTGGCAAGAGAAAGAGGGGTTTGATAATGGGTGTATGGAATGCTCATACGTCAGTAGGGAATATTTCAGGGTCTCTTCTTGCTGCTAGTGTTCTGGAGTATGGATGGGGCTGGTCTTTCATACTTCCTGGTTTCCTAATCATTTTGGGAGGGATAATGGTTTTCTTGTTTTTGCCTGCTTATCCTGAAGATATCGGGTTTCCCTGTCCCCATAGTTCAACTTCAAGTGTATATACAGATTCTACTGATGAAGAAGCTCAGGTAGAAAGAGGAAATTCGGAGCAGAGAGTGACAAATGTCCCTCGAAATGGGTCAGTAAGTAGGAGAAGTGTTGGGCTTGTTCAAGCTTGTTTAATACCAGGAGTGATACCTTTTGCATTGTGCCTTTTCTTTGCAAAGCTTGTGGCATACACATTTCTGTATTGGTTACCGTTTTATATAAGTCAAACAGGTATATTCTTGTCTCTTGAAATCTGCTAATTTGTTAAGTTGATAAAAGAAAATCAAATCAATAGAATCTGCAACTTTGTTGTTGATCCTGCAGACTAATATTTTATATCTTCTGATCTGATTAATTATCAAGTTCTTTTCATTTCAGTCTATGAATGATTAAATTTTCTGACATACAAGGAACTGAAAATTAGACTTATATGCTAGTTTTGCAATATGGGGCTGGTTAAATATTTTTGAAAACACATAACAAACTGCTGGATGCAAGATTGAAGAGCTTGGCCTCATTTGAGGATGAGAAGGCAATAGATGTTCTAGTCAAAGGTGTCTAATTGATGGTTTGAGCAATATGTTAAACTCTTTATTGAAAAAATATTATTGGTCTACTGCATGCACTTTCAACCATTAGTGGTTAATCATAGGTTTTTATTCTTTATTTTTATTTTTTATGTGTGTGTGTGTCATTGACCATTATTACCATGTTAAGTTACCAATTATTCTAAAAGGAAGTTGTTAGGTAGTGGGCTATGCCTCAAGGGCTGCCTTCTTTGGGCTTGCATGTAGGGCCATTAAATTGAGGGGAATAAACATTGTAATGAGATTCGAAGGCTCAATAAATTGAGGGAATAAACGTTGCAGTGAGGTTCGAATTCATAACCTTCTGCTAAACAAGACTTTGATACCATGTTAAATTACCAATTTCCTAATAACTTAAACTGTTGGGATTATGGCCCACAATGCACATCATGCTCTAACAACCATGAATTGCATTCTAGGGTAATGAGTCACCAACCATCACTATTAACACCTCCACATTATCGATTTTACTATCATCCTACAAGTATTGTCTCTACTGGATGTGGCAGCAAAATCTGTTTTCTGTTTCTTAAAATTATTGTGTTCTGCTTTCCTTTTTTCTTTTTCCCCCCCTGATAATTTCATGGACACAACGTTGCTAAGAAGATAACGTACGTAAACATACTCAGGAGGTATTAGTTTAAAATCAGTTACCCAACAATGGAGGTTTATTTTTTAATACAAACATGTATTACTAGTGTATGTTGCATTAAATGTAGTTGTTAACTATTTTACCTTAAGTAATCCATTGTGTATATGAAAATATTGAAGAAAATGTTTTGTAAGAAATCTGCTTTTCATAAAATTTCTCTAAAAGAAAATTACATACAAATGAAGGAGCTAGAAAAACCATTTGTTTTAGAGTTAGGCATGCATGTTAACTTTGTTCTCACCCTGCATTCTTGTCATTGTTTCCATGGATGGAAACTTTCAACTACAATATAAATTATAAATCTTATCCTTAAGAGGATACTTCTGATGGTCATCGAGCTTTTTGGCTAAATTTTCAATTATATATGGATTCCTCAAGGTTGATTCCTGCAACCATCTTAGATCTTAACATTAAAGATGGTGATAGAATATTCAGTTTTGAGATTCTTTTATGTTTTCAATTTGATAGCGCATATATATTTTTTTCATTGCTTCCAATCATGATTTTGCAGCAATTGGTGGGGAATACATGTCTGTGAAATCTGCTGGAAATCTTTCTACTTTGTTTGATGTCGGGGGCATTGTTGGTGGAATCTTTGCCGGCTATATATCTGATAAACTTAATGCTCGGGCTATTATAGCAGCCAGCTTTATGTATGCTGCAATCCCTTCAATGCTCCTATACCGCTTATATGGGAGCATTTCTCAGACCTTGAACATTGTACTGATGATGACTGCTGGCTTGTTTGTAAATGGGCCCTATGCACTTATCACAACTGCAGTTTCTGCGGATCTTGGTACGCACAAATCTCTTAGAGGGGATTCTCGAGCACTGGCAACGGTTACTGCCATTATTGATGGAACTGGATCAGTTGGTGCAGCTCTTGGTCCTCTTCTTACTGGTTTTCTTTCAACAAAGGGATGGAATGCGGTATTCACAATGCTAATTGCTTGTGCTCTTATTGCGGGATTACTTTTATCACGTCTTGTCTTTGATGAAATTACTGAGAAAATGTGCAAGCCAAGGCCTCTATCTAGTGAGGAGCAAAGTTTTGCAGGTATTCCCCCATCTTGCTGCCTTCTTTCATTTTCATTTAGCATGTGTTGAGTTTAATGATCAGATATTCCATCAAAGTGAATGGGCTCATTCTGTTCTTTGTTGCATTAAAAGACGAAAACTAATCCTCCATAATTGTGGAACCACAGAAAATAGAGAATAAGTGATAGTAAATAGATCAGTTGAAAGTCACTTTTTAAACCTTAAAATGGTCATATATATGTGTGTGTGTGTGTGTACCACTCATTTAATTGCGGTAAAAAACCCAACTGGACTTATAATTGCCCCAGTAATTAATTATTCCACACATTATACAAAAAGGCTCTAATGAAAATCTTCTGGCATAAATTGAAGAAGTTCTGGTGTCGTTCCATGTAAGTGGCATATCTAGTGATACCTGATGTAGAAGAAGGTACAAGTGTTCGTTAAGACATTCGTGGAAGAGATGTGCAACCATGCCAGATCTGGCGAGGAATAGGGAAGAATTCCCTCACAGATGAATGTGGGCAAAGAAGTTGGTCAAAGAGAATAGGCTTGGTTTGATGATTTTGAAGGAATGAAGGTGGTAGATGCAACAATTAGATAACAAAATTCCATATAGCTTGTCTAAGAGAGAGTAGGTGGACAGGGAAAAAATAAAGGAGATTCAAAACAGGGGATTGTGGGACATAAATTGATATACAGTGTTGATGCCTAATTTCATGCTGGCATGTGGATCTACAGTTGTATGTCCGACATGAAATCCAGGATCAATGACATGTAGACACATCTTCTGTTGAGTCTTTGAAATGTTTGCAGTAGGTTCTTTCTCAAAAGAGGAATATTGTATGGATGACAAGGTGTCAAAGTTTGAGGGATAATGGTAGAGAAAGAACAAAAGAAAGTGGTGGATGTTACTAGAACAAGGGATAGAACATAATAAATAGAACTTATTACTAGTAAAATTATATTTGTTACAATTAGCATGTATACGCCCTAATCAGGATTAGATGAATTCATTAAGCTGAAATATTGAGAAATTATCTATGAATTAACTCAAGACGTACCTGTGGCATGTTGGAAAAAACTGGAGCCAAACAAATTGTTGCTCGATAAAAGAAAGGCAGCTTGCAAGGATCATAAAGTTGTCCCTTAACTACAAAACTTAGAATTAAACAAAACATTTTAATAGATGACAAAGAAAGTGAAGTAGAATTTCATGAATTAGGCAGTGGGGTTTGAGAGAGTTTTGTCCAAAAGACAAAATGATAAAAGAAGGAAAATGATATTTGGGATAAGAAAGTTCGCTTACATGAAAAGAGGGGAAAATTATGTTAGTAAGATATTCTTTTTGAGAATTTGAAGGAAAATTTCATTTTTAACAGAAATTTGGTAATCAAGCAATGAATTTTAAACAACTATCAAATCAAAACGTCATTTACATAGAAAATCAGGAGGCTACAAAGCCTATCTTTAGAGTAGACTGAAGCCTTCGAGAAAAAGAGGTAGAGGAAATAGCATATCTCATGGTTTTCAAGGCATGCCCTTGTTTTTGGTTTTGCCGGTCGTAGTTTAGCATAGGTCTCCACACTCCATCGTGTAACCGATTCTAATATAGATCATACTTCATTTTAATCCTCACCCCACCTCCCAAAAAGGAAGAACCATGATAGTAAATTACGTACCAAGAACCCTTCAGATATCCACATATCTGCATAACCCATGTCATTTAACTAAAAAAAAGGGGGTTGAAGCACCATGTGGTTTGAAGGTACAAAACTTCCAAATTTCAGCTTTCATAATATACATAGATTATGGATATAGAAGGTACTTATTTTCTGTTTACACCTTTCATACTCGGAAATAATCTTTTGTCAGGGTAAGTTATAGGAGGTTAATATAGCGGGCAGAGACTCCAATTAGTGAGTCTGTTGTGGCAGGTTTATTTTCTCGCTAGGCTATTATAGTTTGACAAATACTCCAACTCTCTGCATCAATTAATTGATTGGTTTAAGACCTAAGAAAATAGAAGAAAATCCAATGATTGTTCCTGTCTAAAAGAGCATTTAACTCTTGGGAACTGAGAATGCCCGGTACTCTTTAGAACATTTTTTCCTTGTGGACCATCCCCTGGATTCTTCATTGTTATCCATCCCTGCCATTATTATGTGTTGGGAACTTAGTTTTTCACTGATCTTGCAAATATTTTTCCCTTTTTTGTATCATTACAAAAGTTTCCCGACTCACCGGAAAGAGTCTTCTCTTCTGCAGCTCCAGCATCTCAACCCCTTCTGAGGGACCAAAGACGATAATAAAACAGGTATGGCCTCACAAGTTTCATAGGCTTAACAACAAATCAATAACCAAAACCAAAGTTTGAAATAAGAAAAATGAATATTTTGTATCTATATCCGAAATTTTGTTGGCTTTCTTCTGTAAGCTTTAGTGGCCACTTTGTTTTTGCTGCCTGTAACATATGCCTTACTGATAAAGCAGTTGGATATTTACTCTCTGTAACATACATACATACATTTACTGATAGGCAATATGGAGTTGTGTCTCCCCCCTTGATTGTACTCTGAGCAACTTTGTTGGAACTGTATATGAAATTCAATTTTGCTTCAGCAACCTCATATTTTGGTGTGAGTTCATTAACCATATACAATCATAAGGCACTGCCAGGAAGGCTGGGAGGCTGGAAAGGAGAAAATGAGGCAAACACTGGATGGAAAACTAGAAAGATTCAGTATGTTGCTAGCCTTTTTGCGGACCCAATAATAAATTGGGGTGGTCTGTTCATCCAGGCTGTCAGAATAGGAATGATATAAAAAAATAATTTAATAAAAGGACATGTGAAAGACATGGAATGTCCTCAAATGTAAAGCGACCAATCATCATATTTGTCCCTTCTGATTTCACCTCCCTATTTTTTTAGCTCCTGTTATCTTGCCTGTTCTAAAGGTAATCAAGTAGAAATTGAATATAGTTTTCACTCTTTACAAAATTCCATTTTTGCCTTTAGGGGGTCTAATTATTTGGGCTCCTTTCCTCTCCTCTCCTCTCCATCAATGCCATTAAATGTGTACAAGAGTGGGGTGTTTTTTTTTTTTTTCTTTCATTTTCTTGTGCTATTATTAGACCATCTAATTTGACAAAAATGATATAGGTCTTATGCCAGGTTCTTAGCAAGTTTATATTTTAATTATTATTTAAAACATTATATAAATTGGTAATTCAATTTTTTTTTTTTAAATAGTTACTAAAAATTATTGATTTAACTTACCATTTTTGGTATGCGAAAGTGATGAGTGGGAATGGGCATCTCATTCCTCTTCTCATACATCTTATCCATTTTCATATTTAGATAGAATGGAATCAAGAATGATTTCAAATGAAATGAAATTTCACTTTAATTCATCACTTAGTATGAGGTATTTTGATTCTATAGTATAACTTATTTTTAAAAATTAAAAAATCAAAAACATTTTTGGATAAATTATTTTTAAAAATATTTTTTATTTAGATTTTGTAAAAAAAAAAATTGTAAATTCCATTTTTATATAAACTAACTTTAATTCGAGTCTTATTAAAAATAAAAATAGTTTTGTAATTATAAATATATTAAAAAATAAATGGTTTTTAATAAAATGTGAATATTAATTTTATAATAAAATCATAAATCATATTTTTATAAATATTATAAAAATGTGGATATTAATATTTTATTAAAGCATAACTGATTTATTTTGTTAAAAATAAATAATAATAATAATGTAAAGTTAATAATTGTTAATATTATTTTATTTTAATGAATTTAAAAACAAACAAAATTTAATTTTTTAAAGTATAAATGAGTTAAAAAATTTCATTAGCGTGCTTTAGTACTCAATTAAGAATACGATAATCTGAAATTTTTTTATTTAATGTATAATTAAATTATTCTTAGAAGTTAGAAGATTTATTAAATAATTTACAACATTAATTATGTCTATTAATATTTATAGTTATTATATATGTTTTTGAGTTTTAAATTTTTACTTTATTTTTAAGAAATGTTTCTCAATAGTGGAATAAATTTTTAAAACAAATATGTTTTTAAAATCACATACCAAAATAATTTTTTTCTTTCTATTTTTTTTATAACTATGCATAGTGTGAGAGTTTTAAATAAAAATAAAAATAAATAATTATTCAAACTTAAATTCCTAAATAATAAGAATTGAAATCATTAAATATATTCTTATTAAAAAAAGAAATTAAAATAAAAACAAAATATTCATTCTCACTCCATATTCCTATGTTTCAAAACACGCCCAGTATGTTTTGATAGTTTTTATATTTTGATGTTTTAGCAAATTTGATATTAAATACTTGAATAAAGGAAAAATTATATTTACCTTAAAAAAAAAAATTATTCCCATTCATGCTTTGTTTGAACTTTCAAAGACAGGAGAGCTTGAAAGGGATATTTTTAACATCATCAATCACCCCTTTATGATCTTTGGCTTATATTCAACTCTTTTGAGGTGTTATGATATGGACCATAGAGGGAAAATAAAAATAAATAAATAAAAATAATTTTTGATGGACCACTTTTGATTTATATGTTTCATCTGCTCTCCAAATAATAATAATTTCATTGGTTTTTTATTGTTTCATTCAAATTTTGAAGACATAGAATGCATGATGAAGGTTATTTTGTTAATTGTAAGAATGAAAGAGGAGAAATGGGTCACCGAAAGAACTGAAGATTCTAGAACGAGGAAGGGTAAAATTGTGAATAAGAAGAATGAAAGGGACAGGTCAGTAAATATGGAAGTGTCAGGATTAAAGGCGTTTTGACCATGTCCTTCCTTCTTTTCTTATCCCTGCGGTCCTGGTGCTGCACAACTGGCTGTGCCTAGCACCCAGCTGGTCATGAAATGACTGAAATCACCTCGTATACGCTCTCTATTTTCCAAGCCCAGCCCGGTGATTTCGGGAGAAAAAACTATCACCACCCACCCATCGACACGTGCGCTAGTTGTCCTCCTTCCAGATTCTTCCCGCTACGCGGTTTCGCTAACCTGCGCCAGTGGTGAGTTTTTCCTCGCCTAAGAAGAAGAATTCCTCGTCCTTTTTAAGAGTGATTGGTTTTTTGAATACATCAATAGAACTTATTCCATGATCAATAATTTTAAAGGCGAATATTATAATTTCTTTTTGAAGTATTTAAAAAAATAAAAAATTCCATAGTAATAATTTTATTCCTTTGATGCTTATTAGTTATTTTAGCCTGAAATTATATTTATATAATAATGTTTTTGGGTATAATCAAAGAGGAGCCTTCTAGAAGATTCTAGATGAATACATTATCATTTTGTAGGTAAATTTTTCTTTTTATGTTATGTTTTTATAATCCAATGTAATAAAGCTCGAATATGTGAATTTTTTTTTTAAATCAAGAAAATTAAAAGATATTAAATGAAGTGTGAAGGGGAAGGGGAAAGGGGCCCAGGCTAATGGAATTGTGAGGCTCGTGATTAAGTCAGCAAAGGGCGGTTTGGTGGGAGTGGAGTAAAGACCGGCTTCAATTTTCCTAAGACTCGAAGCACTACCGTGTTTGTGGGGGGTGTGCGTGCGCATGTTAAGCCATTTTAGCGCATCATGCGCACCCAAGATACTATGCATTGCTTTTATAAACCCCAGTCAATCTTCTAATCAGCACCACTCCTCGGTCATCCGGGGAATATTTTAGTCACCTGGGCCTGTATGGAGTTTTCATGCACTTGGGGGCAATATGGGTATTAGCAACGCAAACAAATGTAGTATCATGGCTTAATTATTCCAATGGGAGTGGGGATTGTTATAAATTATAATTACATAAAAATAATTTATTTATTAAATAATAAATAAAAAGATAGTTGAAGGTTGAAACAACACAAGAATTCTAGAGAGGGAATGCCATGACCCATGACCCATGAGGGTAACTTCTTGGAATTAAAATGGTAATTCACAAGGGTAAAATGAAAATATCTTTAAAAGATTGGTATGTTGGTTGATGTGATGAAGTTGGATGAAGGGTTGATGCAACTGGGTGTGAGAATAGTGAGAAAAATCTCAAGTTCTAGGGGGTCCATGCCTCTATATATCAAGTCATCAACCGTAAGAGGCGCACACTCTCAAAAACCCTTCCAGGCTCCAAGGCTCCAACCTCATCGGTCAGCTCTCGAGTCATGGCTGTGGTACGTGCCATGCTCGTCCTCGCCCTCTCCCTGACCTTCGCCGCATCCTCCCTCGCTCAGTCCCCCTCCACCTCTCCAGCGTCTCCCCCCTCCACCGCAACGCCCCCCACCGCCACTCCCCCAACAACTATGGCAACCCCACCACCAAGCGTGGCCACGCCAGCAACCCCACCGACCTCAATTTCGCCATCCCCGACTACCTCAATTTCGCCATCCCCGACTACCTCAATTTCGCCATCCCCGACTACCTCGCCGGTATCGTCACCTCCACCAGCGGCCACTCCTTCAATGAGCCCAAGCCCGGCTAGCTCACCAACTGTTATCTCACCACCTGCGCCTCCTCCGTCGGAGGGATCACCCGGCCCGTCTACAGCTTCGCCGCCTGCAACATCTCCTCCTCCAGCCGGCGGGCCTGGTTCATCACCTCCTCCTTCACCCACGCCGCCGCCCAGTGGTGGGTTTATGCATGGGAGCAGCATGGGGTTGGTGGCATTGTTGGGGGGAGTTGCAGCGCTGCTTGTTTAGACACATGGTCATTGATTTTCAAACTTTACTTAGTTCCAACTTCCATGTAGATTAAGATAATTATTTGCGTATTCTTTTCTTTTTTTTCTTTTTATCTTTTGTTTTCTTGTGATTTTTGGAACCCCATTTGTGATTTGTGAGGATGGTTGGTAGATTTTATTCGGATGTTACATTGTGTAGCATTTTGACTTTAGATGAATAAGAACGACCTCGTGATTCTTGTTTGTGTCCCAACTCGTTTATTTTGTTCACATTACCATATATTTCAGAAGTAGTGGGGCTTTGACTTGACTCAACTCCCACTCATAATCAACTCAAAATTGTAATAACAATAATGATAAGGAGAGCTGTAACAGCATTGTATCAGATTCAAAAAGTCTCAGCTCATGCCAATCAGATTTAAAATGCTGATAAATGTAAATTCTTTCCAAACTCAGAAGAAAAAGAAAAATGATTACAAAGGGTAGTTGGGTGATTGGAGGGGAGGGGGGAGGGGGGTAGATGGGAGGGGAGAATGGAAGAGAGAAGAAAAGGTTAGGTGACAGCTGGAGGAGGTAGAATTATGAGGAGGAAAGGGGGGGTGGGGATCACTGGTGAGTGGTGAGATAGCTTTTGGAAATGGGGGAATAGGTGTCCTTTTGGAGGTGCGTGGAAGGGAGGAAGAGGCTTAAAAGGAGAGGATGGTTGGTGGGTTGTGGTGGTGGGGCTGAGTTGAGACAAAGCTACATGAGGATGATAGGGATGTGCACATGGTGTGTTTGTCTCCCCACACAATTCTTTTCATTATTCTCCAATTTCCCATTCCTTCTTTTCACCTTTGCCTTTCTTTTAACTTTGAGATTCTGCCTTTTGCCTTGCAATAAAATATATGCACACTAGCAAACATCACATTCTCCTTTTCCTTTCTCTCAAGATATTCAATAAACTAGGACTAGCATACCATGATTAAAGAACCACTAAGTATTTTTTTTTTGTTTTTTATTTGTTCTTCTAATTCTCCTCCATCAGAATTAATACAAAGGTGGATATTTTTTCAAAAACCACAGACGGGTTCTTACAATTTTGGGAGAATATTAACAAAAAGGTAGAAATTCACTCTAAATGCTAATAATTGTTGTGCTTTGATGTTTGAGGTTCACAAAGTAACATTTGACTGAATAATGAGTTTGAGATGGAGAATTAAGTGCATGAATTTTGGAGAAGGTGTTGATTTGGGTGGAAAAGACATTGGATTCCCACTCCCCCGAAAAAACTAAAGGCTGTCCTTTGTGGGAAAAGCATTGGATTCCCCCAATTCAAAAGTGGCAATCAGAAAAAATCAAACCCTTTTTAACGAGAAACATGATACCAAAGCAGTCTTTGAAAAAGCCTCTCTGCAACTCCCTACTTTGCCCACTCCCTCACCACTTTCTTCTTCTCCACCCTTTGTTTCAAGTTTCAAATCAATCATGCTATTTCTAGTTTGAGTTCCTCTCAACCACCAGTAGAGAAAGCACATCTCCTAGTCTCTCTTGATAACAAAAACTGCCCGGATGTCTCTTGAGGGCACACTTACAATTTACTCTGATAAGAAATATGCGGGCCTCTTGGTGTCTCCATTAATCACCTGACTAGACTGATTTAACCATTACTGAGGAAGATGAGTTGCATAATGACAAATTACATGGGCCAAGAATACCAAAAGAATTGGGCCTACCCCTAACATGTAGAAATGGATAAGTATGCTCAATTATTAGGGGCTGTCTCTCTTTGTGGGCATCTTGATTTAATGTTGTAGTAGGGGGTGAAAGTACCATAACATTGTAAAAGGAATTGACTTGGATGGCAGAGATTTCCTGCTTTGAACAAACAAACCAGTCAAGAATCTCCAGAAGCCCATTCCAGTAACTGTGGAATGTGGGAAACACTAAACAGATCCAAAATATGGCCTGCAGAAGGCAGGAGCTGATGGGCATCAGCAACAATTGGAACAAATAACAGTTGCAGGAAGCTGAAAGTACATGCACTTTGTTTTAATGATGGGGTGAAGCAAAAAATATTTAGTTTACATAAAACAAGGAAACAAAGAAATCTAAAAAAAAGGGCAAGTTGTATTATTACCTTATGCACCTACATCAATCACCCTTCAATTGGTTCATACCCAAGTGTTTGGTCTTGTCTTTCAGGTATTGAATTCCTACTACCCTATTTTCCTTGCACACTCCTGGGGATGATTCTGCACTACTGGGTTGGTAATACCAAACCAAATCTTCAAACCCCGGACCAGACAAGGATCAGTTAAGTTCTTTGTAGTCAATTGCTTGAATTCTGAGTCTCTTCTGAAGTAGCACACAAATTTTCTTCTATCTTTTTCTTTCTTTTCTGCGGCAATCAAAACAATCTTCACATGGTGATCTCTGTCTATTTGAGTAACTGGAACAATCTTCAGATGGTGATGTATATCTACTTGAGTTACTGGTTTGGAGCTTGCAGGGTGGTATGTTCAGATCTTCCACCAGCACCTGGCGAAGCTTCTCGTTTTCCTCCTTAAGCTCCTGAATGATTTGCTCGTGATTCAAAATCTGAAAATGCACAGAAAATTGCAATTAGTTGGACCATTTCAACACATTAAATTCAACATATGGTGGACGAACTAAAAAACACATCTAACAATTTCCTGGTGAGACTCTTAACACCTTCCTTGGGTGATAAGATAACACTGCAGTGGGATTTGATAGTCTACAAAGAAAATTCCATCAGTCAGGGCTCTCCTTTGACTCATGAACACTGCTCTAAAATTATTGAGGTTTATAAATATAGTTTTCTTTTCAATATTTCATCTCATGAAAACACACATGAATATTGGTATAAAAGACATTACCACGTGAAGCATGTTGTTTTCTGATCTCAAGCGCTCAGCCTAAAAACATAAAATCCAAGGATTAGAACTTGATCCTACATCAGCACAAGATAATATCTTAAAAACAAAAACATCAAGCATTATGTTTATGGCATTGCTTTATGATGTCACTGATATTAAGGACCAAAACACGAAGCAATAAAAAAATAAAAAATAAAAAGAAGAGAAATTTTGCAAGGTGATGTGGGTCCAGTGTTATTTTAGGTTGTTCATGAAATATGCAGCTCACTTTGAGTACATCCAAAGCACTGGCTAATATGTAAATGAGAAATTCTGAATACAGGAACAATACATTCAATCTGAATAGAGTAAAATCAGATCCATGAAAAACATTAAATGGCAAAAATGAATCATATATTCTTTAATAAATTTATTTTTGTTTAAAAAATATAGATATCTATTAATCTGGCTATCACAAATTTAAACCAACCCATAGAATAATTCCATATCTATAGCAAGATATGAAGTAAAACACTAAAAATCTCACTTAAAAAAGTATAACGGCAAAAAATTCCAAATAAACAAGATTCAAACTGAAAGATGATCCAATATCCTACTCTGTTACATACCAGTTCATTTACTTCATTGCCCCCCTCTGTTGAAGTCAGATCGTGCAGAATATTAGTGACAACCTTCCCGGTTTGACTAACCAAGGATGTTCCCTGTGAACTTTTTGATGTAGAAGCTCCAGAAGTAGAACCTGTGTTCGAAGTTGCATCCCCAGCCAGGCCATAAGAGGTTTGTTCTACTAGTTTTGTTGCCAACTGCAGGACACTTCCCGTCGTGTTTTGGCTGGAGGGCTCATTGGTCATGCTCATGCCACTTTGCAGAGATGGTGAAAGGATACCTTGTCCAGTGGATGACAAAGATGGCGGAATGATACCTTGAACAGTGGATGACAGAGATGGTGGAATGATGTCTTTACCAATGGGTATATTGGGAAGTATTCCGAACTTCATCATCATCTTTGTTGTTGTTTGCTGGATATTTAAAGTTGAAATTTAGATACATGGTGTGAAACAATAGTAGACAGCACAAATATGACTGACAAAAATTATACATACAACAATACAATATTGAATTTTTTGAACTACACCAGGCTTCACAGCAAGCCCTGCAATGTAATATCAATACTTCAGCAGTCTAAGATGGAAAAATGAAAGAATAACCCAACATTACAAATCGATAAATTTTTGCTATATTTCAAATAAAAGTAATAGCCAATTGATTGAGGCATATTCTTAATAAATAAATAAATTCTGCTACTTCAAAGTCTGAACATAGCAGGCATATATTTAGGAAATATATGAAAAAAGCATGTGACAGTTTATGATGGACTTTAATATAAAGATACAGAAGAAGTTGATTTTAGTCAAGTATAGACTAACTGGATTATGAGATGCATTTCTATGGGGTTTGTTGGGCATCAAGTTAGTAACATTTTCTACCAGCTTGACAATGTACTTTAAGACAAACAGCAGAAGAAACAGAGCATGGCCACAAATATTTTGCCTTACTGTAATCTACAGCAACCAGAGATATGCATAGCCTTTAAATCATGTCTTGATCCCAAAATTAATATCATCCATGAGGATCACAACAACCAAAAAGCATAAAAATCAATTTGTCATGTATTGTATCATGCTGATATCATGGTTTGACTGGTTGAACTGGATGGTCAGACTACAGGCCCTCATGCAAATCCTCTTTACAGTTTGTTGAAGGTATAGTTTTTAAAAATTGTGTCTCTACACCACTGGAGATGGAGTTACAAACCCACATTTCCTGTCTTTTCCATTATATCTTTCCTTTCCTTAATCGTTCATGAACTTCAACCACATGAAAGATTGGTTGATTTCAATTTTTCCTCTATCTCGTGAAACATGCATTCTAGTTTATAATTTCTTCCACATGAATGCAATAGATAAAGGAATTACACTAATCAATTAGGTGAAATGTATTAAAAATTTCCCATGGAAAATCCAAAACTTTGACTACCAGCCCCCAAATATAGCAAATGCACTAGTCTGAAAATGCTAGATACTATTAAGTTTAGACAAATTACTTATGTAATAACCATCCCATTAGTATATTAATGAACTTAACAAATCTAAAGAGATATTTGGTAATGGCTTCTTCACTCATGAGATATAGCAAAGAACGTACCAACTCCAAAACCATGGCCAAAACCAACCCCACATCCGATGCCAGCTTCAATGTTCTTAGCTCCTAACTTCCTCAACTAAAAAAATGAGAAATGGGAGATAAGAGAAGGAGAGGATACATCATCAGGTAATCAGAATAAAATATGAGTACATACCAAATGACTGAAAACACAATGATTTGACTTACAGCGTCATTAACATGTCTACCAACACCAGAAAAAGCATCAGTTGCACCTCTGGTGGCACCCATAACTTGGTTCACTACTGGTATCGCACCTGAAATACAGATTAAATTAAGACTGATGGTTAAAAAAAATAGTAGTAAATTTTTTATTCATAAAAAACATAAAAGAAGCAGAGTCACCAGATGCCCATTTAATCCCCATCATGGGGAGATTGTCATGAATCATGCTAATATTCATCAAATGAAGAAACTTTTACTCCCTATTTTCTTTGTTATTTGATCATAACAAGAAGAGATCTATCAATACTTTTGGATTGTTAGGAGAAGTCTAAAATTAAATAAACATTGAAAGGTTTTTGACCTCAAAATGCAGAAGAATGGAAGCCAAATGGGATTAACAGATTCAATAGTATGTAATAGAATAATCATGAAGTGGCATACTGGCAATGAAACAAAATTCAATTTAGATGACAATGAGAAATACAATTTTGCTATGATATATTCTGTTCCTCAACCTGCCCTGAAATACTCAATCCAGTTGGGCTGTTAGAAATCCTAAGTGTTCAAAACCCTAAGCTGGCCTAATTTAACTTAATTCAGCCAACACTTTATATCTGCTTGGTGTTGGCATTCACCCATAACTCACCTGCAAACAAAATTTCACTGCAAGACAGAAGTTGATACAAAAAAAATTTGTTGACTTTGCTTTCAAGGGCCAAGGAAATTTTCCATCAGATAGTTAATAATGCATAGGCAACACTTGAAAGTTAAAATTACTAACCATGTTAGATGAATAATAGAACCTAAAGTCTTATACCGAACAGTGCAAGGATTGGCATATGATCTATCATCACACTTTGACAATGTGTTAGGACCTGCTAGCAACCCGATGTTAACCATCCATATATTGAAGCCAAATTCTTGAGAGCCAAGAGTCTAGGAAAGGCACGCTACAAACCTTGGCTGAGATCAGTTAGTGAGTAAAGAAACATTATGGATTATGCAATTTAAACTTATAAGACCAAAGATTTACCTCTACTATTCACTGAGGTCATGTTTGGGACATTGGAATAGAGAATGGGGATGAGAAATTTATTCCATTCCCAGTCATTAATGTGTTTGAATTGTTTTTTAGAATGAGAATAGGAATAAAAAATTCATTAGTATGGAAACCAAATCCCACTCTCACTGGGATTTTGATTCCTATTTCCATTTGTATGCTCGCATACCAAATGCACCCTGATAGTCTAAGAACGGGAAAGAATCCAGAGGATGAAGGCAGAAGGCCCATTTTTTAATATGAATTGCCATATTTCTAATAGCACATTGCTCCAGTGTGTTCTACTGAAACCATCATCTGCATACAGCCATTCCATAACATGTAATTTATCTCTGTAAATGATGACATGTCTTAGAATATGGTATTTTCACAATCAATTTGTACAAAAGTAGATAGACATAACCATAACTCAAAATTGCGCATAGATTAATTTGATCACAAACCCATTACAAAGTAAAGCAATCACTGAAAATTAAGCACACCTAATCTATTTCTCCATTCATTCCTAAAGAAACAAGTGACAAACAACCTATCAACCACCCACAGAATTCAAATTTAAATTCCCACTCATTTTCCAACTTACTCTCCTGTTTGGATGCTGAAACACAAGGAACATAAAAGAAAAGGTAATTCAGAACCTCACATTTAACCATTCTTCTAGTTTCCAAAAGTTCTTTAGAATAGAATCCACCTCAACCAAGCCAAACAATTGTCCTGGCCCCATTTTCACGGGTTCCAAGACACTAATTTCTTTCATTTTCCTAGCTAGACTTTCTCAGCAAGAAACAGAACTCAAAATTTAAAAAGAAAGAGAAAATAACATACATGGAAAATTAACAAGTGGGTTATGAGGGGTTTGAGCTTCATCTTTTCCGGGCGGCTTGGGGAAGGGGAACCACCCGGAATTCATCTCCAACAAATGAATTTAGAAAGAGGAAAATAGAATTTTGGAGGGAGAGAAAGAAGGGGTGTACCCATATTTATAGGGCGACCAACGCCGATACCAACACCACAGCCGATGCCAAAGCCAGTAAATACTTGACCCACTTTGAGAGTAAACGGATTCTCTATTCTCATTCTCGGCTGATTCCCAATCTCATTGTTTACACCCTCCATTTTTCGTCTTCTTCTTCAACTACAAGCCCCCTTATCCCTCTCTCTCTCAAACCCAACCAAAGTCCCCCTTTTCCTGCCCAAGAAGCTAAAGTGCAAGCTCCGATTCTTCACCAAAATCCCAAACTCCAATCTCACTCTGCTACAAATCTCTCTCTCTCTCTCACTGTGAAAACGGTGGAACTTGACCTCTCCCTCTGTGACTCTCTCTGAGGAGTTTGTACCTAAGAATTAAGGTGCTAACCAATTGTCAAATCGAAACCGGTAGCTGCCTCAAAATCCTGCTTTTTAATATTATAGCCTTTTATTTTCTCAAGTATTTTTAAAATAGATTATAATAATAATAAATTTTATATAAAATACAATGACCTTTAATTTTAAGTAATGATTTTTAAAAATAAAAAAAATTTAAAAATTTTAATTTCAAATTTTAATTTTTAAAAATAATTTTCAACCATATAAGATAAATTAATATTTTTAATAAGAATTTTTTACTTTTTATATAGAATTTATTAGCATTTTATTTAAAAAAATTAAAAAATATATCAAATGTATAGAATTTAACATTGATTTTTTATTTCATAAATAATTCCTAATATTTGTCTTTATTAATGGATTCCATCATACCATTTCATCACTAATATAAATATATATATATATATATATATATATATATTTGGTCATTGAGGAAAATGGGCCAAGACAAAGGCCCCGGGTCCAGATCAGGGATCTTATTGGGCTGTCGTGGGGCCCAAATCTCAGATTCGGGTTGGAGCGGGCCCAAAGTCCCAATAAAGGGCACTCCCTGTTGCTAATGATCACCAAGTTGAGTTTTTCATCGACTCATCTCAGGTACAAGTATTAAGAGAAGTAGCTTCTTGAGGATGCTTACGGTTTAGGTATGGTACGTAGGATAATCCTATTAGAATAGGTGAGAAGTAAGTTGACGAATAAATGATACTTGCACTTTAAGTAGATAGGCCCATAATTCAATTAGCATTGCTGAGAAGTAGATCCTAATTTCAAATAAAAGCTATACATCTTAATTGGCCATGCATTTACCTAAAGGTGGTAAGTCACCATCCAAAATTTTCACGAAATCATTACTTAGAAACCTATAAGATTTGTAATTTTTTTTTCTCTTACATAATAAGTTGGAATTAAGTAAATTTTTTTTATAAAGAGAAATTCACGAGCAAAAAGTACTAAAAAAATAATAAATACAATATATCACAATGATCGGATCATAAATGGAATTAATACAAAGGATTGTGCATTATATATAAGGAAAATATTAAGGAATTATAGTGATACTTATCGACTAAAAGATTCAAACTATTGATTATGTATGATGAAATTTAAGTCATCGAACGATAATATAAACAAATGAAATCAATGTATAAGAGTGCAAATAAATGAGATTACGATATAAATAACGAGATCCAAAAATATATACGTAATATCACCTAATTGATAGCAACTTTTTTCATAGGTATCGGAAAAATACATTTTTGTATTTTACCCATATGTCCGATTTACGCTTACATAACATTTGGAAAAACATTGACTTAGACACCAAATACCAAACCATCTTGTATTTGAAGCAAAGGCATGGGAGGCTCTCTCATATCTTCTCCTCCTCAGGAGTTGTGACAACAACATTCATTCCGGAGCAACCTTCATCAGAAGAAGATGGAGCAATAATCACTAATCCATCATTAATGAGTGACCCAATCCAAAACGATACATGAATTGCCCTATTCCCTTGGAAGAAAGCTACCTCATGCACCCCTGAATCATCCCACCTTAATTCACTGAGTCCACTAATGGATAATGGCACAATTTCCTCCTTTGAGCAAGCTTCTGTCTTAATATCCTCAGACAGTTTTTTCAGGAACAACCAATACTTACTAGCCATTTTTGTACCAAGATGGCACTCAGCCTCCTCAATGCAGACCGATGCCACTGTCCTGCAAATTTTCTCATCTGAATTCATATTTTCAGCCATGTTAAAGATCTTAGCCCGGGCTCGGTTTCTGCTTATGTTTGAGCTGATCATGTGAATAGAGGGAGCGTCATTGAGCCTTCTGAGACTAAGGAGGTAGAATATTGGTAACTTTGACTTATCATTTTCAGAGACTAGAGTGTTGTGGATACTAGCCCATCTCTTGAGGAAGCTTGCCATGCCTAGAGGGTCTGCAAGAAGAAGACTGCAGCTAATCCCAATTGAGTATCCACCACGCTCAAAGTTTGTTACCTGAAAAAACATATCGGAATGTATGTCTAGCCTCTAATTAATTGAGAATTTGAATAATATTGACATGAAATGTTTCATATGTATGATATACGTATATAAGAGCTCACCTGAACATAATATAGTGGATAAAACTGAGGATTTTGTTCATCAATATCCTTCCAGAAGACTAGCTGATCAGCTTCCACAGCTTCCCAATCTTTCAACCCCAGAAACTCAGATAAAGCCATTGAAGTCCTTGCCTCCATGAGCCTTACACCACTGTCATTGGACACAATCTCAAACTCTCCCTCACTGTCTCCAACTCTCCTGAGGCGTCCACCAAGCAGTGGTTGCTCCACCAATGCCCTCCCAAGTGATTCCCTAATCCACCCAGCAACCAGCCACCCTGAATCCTCTTTGGTCACACTCTTGAAGTATAGAACAGTGTGAAGCCGCCTACCAAAAATCCCACAACCTAGGGGATCCCTGACTGAGATTTTTCGGCTTAGTCGTGGGTCAGTGACCTTAGCTGGCATCACAGTCTGGACAGCCTCAATACGTGACATGGTCACAGAAGTAGCAGCAGTAGAACTAGAACCACCTTCTCCTGCCATCTTGAGCACCCCAGGAAGCTAGTTTGATTGCTGAGAAGACCATATATTTATAGAGATGTTACCATAAAAGGAGTCCAAAAGTACGTGTTGCTTTCTGAATGGTTGAGCCTGTGTTTTGTGTGAAATGGGTGTACCCAATGAGCCTGGAGGAGCTTAAGGGCGGACCTAAAGATACCTTAGTTAGGCATATTTGGTGATCGGTTCAAATCTAATCTCCCTGTCTCCTATTTTACATATGACTTTTTTTTCCTTTTATCTCATTTAAAGGCCAAATCTTGCCAACGTTGTACCCAAAAAGACATTATTTGTCCCTGCCCACATGGCCCATGCATATATAGAAGAGGCTCTTAGCTTTCTCCATAAGCAAGTCCTAGTGTCTTGTACAAGTTCACTGGTATATACGTTTTAAGAAATGGACCTAAATTTCAAGCAATGCAACAACCAAGAAAAAATCGATCTATATATAAATTTCACTCATTTAGAACCAATTTTCTAATGACTTCTGTGGGAACCCCTCTCCACGTGTCCTGTTGTGGGGGACGCCCTCCACGTATCCCTTTTTCAATCCGGACACCTCAATCGGCTGTCGCCGGCACACAATCCATCCGTATCATTCCATCTGGACTGCTACCAGCTCCATCTAGCATCCAACATAATGAAACCCTTTTCCTACAGGGCTAAGCAGCATAAAGAGATCAAACTCTCCAAACAGTCAAGACTGTCCGATCAAGACTCCTAGACTCATTGGCATGGGTAATCATTCACGTCCTGACAAGGGAATGACTGATGGGACCTCTTCCAACCCTCAAGTCCATATCAATTAATTGTTACACATAACCCCAGACCGTTGAAGGGACGGGTAGCTACATAGTATAACATCATGGCACGTCAGCTGACAGCACCTTCCAGCCGTCCAAAACTATGATGATTGCCCTACCACCTGCAAAACACTAATCATTACTGAGAAGGTCAAAGTGTTTAGTCAGTAGCACTACGGTGACATTCTCTTCAGCACTATAAAAACTCTCCCCACAAGCACAAAGAGGACATGGATAGATACGCCTATTGACTCTCTCTCTCTCTCTCTCTAAGATTGCTTGAGTTATTTTTTGTTTGATTTAAGCTTCAAAGGAACATGTCCGGACATCCTTTGTGCAGGGAAAGAGTTTGTCCAGCCTTATTCTCGCTGAGGCGGATACTCTAAGAGGCACACGAAAGGAGGAAGATTGTCCAATCTCCATTGCATTTGGGTGAATCCGACTCCAATTGGCTCTGCATCAACAACTTCTTGAAGGTTAAATAAGGACCTAGCCCATTTTTATCTTTTTGGAACAAGGAAATTTATAGTTTCTTCCATGGGAGGTCAAATTTCACATACTCTTTATTAGCTACATATTGTTTGGCCCCACGCTCTAACACGTGCCAAAAACATTTTTCATATGAGATAACCACCTCCAAAATAGTCTATTTTTGGACCATCACCATGTTTATATAAATAGTTTTTCATGATTGCTAAGATTACATGGTCCCGGCGATTTTGTGGTGCCCTTCACCTTCACGTGGAGAAGAAAGGGGTTTTAAGTAATTTACTTCATAATGAAAAACCAACCTTTCAAATTTGCCGGGTAAAATCTGATGGATCCAAACCGCTTCATGTGCACCACTAATTTCTCATGCCCCACCTACCTCCTCCTCTCTTCCCATACGAAAAATATCCACTACAGGTGCACCACCATTGAACTGCCACTCAGCATCCATGGCTAAAAGCTTTACTTCTCTCCTTCTTCTTAATTCTCCTCTCTCACCGCCTTCTTCTTTCTCTCAATCACTTCACCATCTTCAAGCCAAAACATTCCCACAGAGCCAATCTTACTTTGGAGTTGGAACCAGAACTAAACCCATTTCTGCATCGATGGTGGAAGCTCAACCCCCTGTCCGAAAGGAGGATATCATCATCGTCGGTGCCGGAATCGCTGGCCTTGCCACTGCAGTGTCCCTCCACAGGTTCGGTCAGCAAAGCCCCTTGATTCACCAAAATTTGACCCGAGTTCCTGGTGTGAATTTGATTTCTTTTTGCCCACATAGTTTCTGTAATTCTGATTACTTTTTGTATAAAAGTTGCTTTTCTTACATGCTGAGCATACTAAAAATCATTATTAAATGATGCATAAATTTGATATAATAAGAATGGTTTTTAAAACAAACGAGAAAATTACTCCCAAACGCACTTTTAATCAAACTTTTTAGTCCTGGATTTCCTAATTTTCCATCAAATCAATCTAAGCCCAAGTTAGCCATATATGTATTTGATAGTTGCCTACAATTCTAAATAATCTGTATTACTTTTCTTGCTTTGAAATCAATTCTTGGACTTTTCTCTTAAGCATTGTTGATATTTTTTTCCCAGAAGTCAAAATTTATGTCCATGCCAAATGATGATGAAATTTGTTATTATGGGATTAGGCTCGGAGTCGGGTCGTTGGTGCTTGAGCAGGCAGAGTCACTTCGCACTGGTGGAACCTCACTCACCCTCTTCAAGAATGGGTGGGGAGTATTAGATGCAATGGGAGTGGGAAATGATCTCAGGAGCCAATTCCTTGAAATCCAAGGGTAAATTTTCTTCTTCTGGTAGTAGAGAATTTCATGGAAGCTTCAAGTATCTGTGAGAAGTTCTAACTGCAATGTGGCTAGTTTGAAATTTAGGGCATCCAATTAGTCTGAAATTGCTGAGGAATATGATAACAAGTATATAATTTATGAGCCCCACTAGCTAGCATATTTTTTTCTTCCAATGTGATTAGTCTTGGGAGCTTTAAAAGTGAAGAATTGGGGTGGTATCCAGCTGATAGAATAAAACCAGTACTTCACATATTCATCATAGTTATGGGAACTGAATGCTTACCTGAATCAAACTCTATTGGACAAATCAAAGCATAAGTATATAGTCACTAAGGTGGAAATGCTTCTCCTTTGCAGTACAGAAATTTTATGGAAGTTAACTGAAGTTTGAAGCAAAGGCTTATCCTTTCGGTTTTTTACTCCTGAACTGTTTCATGGTATCAGCTGTGCAGGATGGTGGTAAAATCAGAAGATGGTAGGGAGCTGCGCTCCTTCAGGTTCAAAGATGAAGATGAAAGGTAATGAATTCCAGTCATATCTGCTTGTCCTTGATTCTGCAAAACAATTTGTTTTTTTTCTTCCACTTTGACTTCGCCATGTACAAACTTTTCTTCTTTCTCCATTAACTATGTGATGCTACACAGCCAAGAGGTCCGCGCGGTGGAGAGGAGAATACTTTTGGAGACTCTTGCTAATCAATTGCCAACAGATTCAATTCACTTTTCTTCAAAGCTGGCAAAGATTGAAAGAATTGAGACGGGTGAAACGTTGTTGGAACTTGAGGATGGAACCCGACTGAGTGGGAAGGTAACCCGCTGCAAATAGAAGGGCTGGTTAAGGTTGCTCTGCAACACAGCTTGCATTCACCCTTCTCATTTTATTTTTTATCATTTTGTTGTGACTGTCAACTGAACAATGAAATTGTGGGTTTGTTTGATGATCTGATCATCTAGACCTTGCTTAACAGATTGTGATTGGCTGTGATGGGATACGCTCTCCGGTAGCGAAGTGGATGGGGTTTTCTGAGCCTAGGTATGTGGGGCACTGTGCTTTCCGTGGGCTTGGATTTTTTCCTGAGAGAATGCCATATGAACCAAAGGTCAACTACATCTATGGAAGGGGATTACGTGCTGGATATGTTCCTGTTTCTCCAACAAAAGTTTATTGGTTCATCTGCTTCAACAGCCCATCCCCAGGTATTTCTAACAACATATTCATGCATTACTCCCTTGACCCACAATCAAAATTGTTCTGACAGTCTGGGGTATGTGTTCGTCTGCTTTTTAGGTCCAAAGATAACTGATCCATCAGTGCTGAAGAAGCAGGCAAGAGAACTGGTTAGAAACTGGCCTTCAGAGCTGTTGAACATCATAGATCTGACACCAGATGACACAATCATTAGAACTCCCCTGGTAGACCGGTGGCTGTGGCCTGCCATAAGCCCTCCCGCCTCATCAGGTGGAGTTGTGCTGGTCGGGGATGCTTGGCACCCAATGACTCCCAATCTTGGGCAAGGCGCTTGTTGTGCATTGGAAGATGCAGTAGTTCTCGCAAAAAAGCTCTCAGATGCACTCAGGTTAGGGCCCGAATCTGTGGAAGGTGCACTCAGATTGTATGGAAGCGAAAGGTGGCCTCGTATCTTTCCATTAACGATACGTGCAAATCTTGTGGGATCACTCCTGCAGTGGGACAACCCAGTTGTGTGTTCTGTCAGGAACAATGTCATCGTACCTAAGCTGGTTAGGCTTGGACCACTATTGGAACATACCAATTTTGAGTTTGAGCCTCTATAATTGGCAGAGAATTTCAGGCCAAAGAAATACACTTATATAAAAGATCTGTAACTCAATGTAAAGGCACCTCAGCGTCTTTTATATTCAGGACAGATATAACATTGTTTCGAATCCTGCAGACAAAAGTTGTATTATGTTGTACACTTGGACGAGAGTTCAGTAGACATGAAGTTAATTGTTATACCAACTTTATATGGCTTCCCTATACTAGATTAGGATAGCAAAGGTTATGAGTTCCTCAAAGTCAAACTACAAAATTATCAGCATGAAGCCATGGAGATGGTTTCATGAAATTGCAGCAAGGAAGGAAAACCTATTCTATACACTCAACATGCATAAATAATCTGCCATGTCTGTTTGAATTGGGGAAGGACACTGCTTCAGTTCCTTGTTTTGGAAGAGGACAGACAAGCTCAAAGCCTGCTTTCATTGACAGAATTGAGTCATACAATAATGTTGTTAACATTTAACCTGGTAGTTGATGAGCCTCCACTACAGCTTATATAGCAAACAGAGTAAACCAGATTTCAGGGAAAGGGAACACATACAAGGAGAGTCTGTCATGCCATACACTCAACTTGGCCGTTCTTTAACAGTCGACAAAAAACTGATTATGAAAGAAACTATACAACTTGAAGTGCTACAACATAAATTAAGGAAACATAAATTAAGAAAAACCCAAGATTTTCTCTCGGCATGTTCATGTTACAGAGCTTGTGGCTTACCTATCATGACGGAAGTAATGGAATGAAAGATGGAGTAAATCCTTTTTCTAAAACAACATGGTGACCATACACCAGAGCTCTTGACATTAAAGAAAAATCTTACTACGATTCATTCTCAGTGGATTTTGGGCCTTTCTGATGCAGAAACTCTTTTGTAGGATCTGAGTCCTGCTCCAAATCTTTTAGCAATCCGTTCTGTGTAGGGTCACTCTTGATGTTGCCAATCACCGTCAAACCCTTCTGTCTGGGAACAATTGAAGCACCCTTATTGACAATATCAACTGCTGTATCAAAAAGGCAACAGCAACAAAGTATAAACGCTATATGATGTTTTTTACTTCCACTTTTCCTTGACCATAGTTCAGAAATAGGGAAAATTTGAGGATTATGGTATACGATGAGCAAAACGGAACAAAATAGAAATTACCCTCATAGGATGATAATAAGTTAAAAGTATTCCCAGAAAAAGTGAACACAGAAAACAGAAGTAACAGACCACATGTTCATTACATCTCTTAAACAGATTAAGTATATGATACCAAAGAACTGAAAATATCTGAATTGTTCATTACATCTCTTAAACAGATAAAGTATATGATTCCAAAGGAAGAAATAAGAAATAGGATCTTTGAAAAGCTTCAATGTTTAACCTCTAATAAATACAAATAGCGCTCTGTTTGATTCTGGAAAGTATCAAGAAAAGGGGAAAAAATGTATTAAGAAAAAAGGATTTTTTTTTCTTTTCATATTTGGTTTACCCTAAAAAAACACAAAGAAAATCAAATATATCTAAAATTAGATTTTATGCATTTTCAAGCTATTTAATCTCTATATGGAAAAGATAGAAATATTTGAAATATGTTTGAAGACATTAAAACATAATTTATTAACTTTTAGATCTATTTTTCATTGTAGTCTTTTTTTTTCTCTCTCTTTTTCTTCTCTATTTTCTTTTCCTTTCATTTTCTCCAAGCCCTGACATAGGTAAGTGAACAAAATTTCCAGACTTCGACTTATAATCTAACATATACCTCAGGGAGAAAGCTATGGATCCTCCAATAACAATATCAATAAAAGGGTTGTGTTTTTGAACCTGAACAGGCGAAGATGCAAGGAACAAGCATGCATAAAACCAACCAAAAAATTCAAAATTTCCCTCAAGCAAACAACACCCAAATAAGAGAAAACTGTAATAATTCAGTATGTAGATTTTCTGGCAATCTAACTCTTCATAGTCCAATCCATCAAACAGTGTGAGAAATGGGCAATTGCTAGTTGGGTCATTGATAAATTGCTACTTTTACCCAGATTAACGCATAGAAGCAGAAGCTCTAAACAAAGTATTGATCTCTTGGAGCGATCACTCGAATAAATAGTGTTATAGGATGAGAAACGAACACGTATGCAGAAGGGTTTTTCTACAAGCATACCAATGAAGAGTTAAACACATGGGTGATTGAGAATATTGACCTGGATTAGAGAAGAACCAGAGAGTCATGACGCAGAGAAGGAGCACAACGGGTATTGCGTGGATGGCGTTTTCGGCAGATCTAATACGGGTTCTCTCTTTCTTGGCCACATGTGAGAGAGGATCGTAAGTGGGTAACTGGTCTGCATCTGGGGTTGCTGATGGTGAAGTTGTTGAGTTGAAAAACTCATCGGAGACGCGGGTTGCGCTCGATATTCGGTGCATGGTTGAAAGAGAGCGGATGTAGAGATTTTCCCGAGAAAGTGGGGAGAAAGTATGGGAAAGGTGGAGGCCTGGAATGGGAATTTAGAGAGGAAGATAAGAGGAGCATTAACTAACAAGTCACCACCCACCAGTAAGCTTTGGAGAGAGACTTCGTGGGATTTTAACTGAACGAGAAGCTGCCGGCCACTGAAACTAATACGACAGCGTTTCACAACAACTGCCCTCACAAAACGATGTCGTTTCTTCACCCTCTGCGGGTGCCAGTCAACATGATCAAAACCGCGTCGTTCAATCGTTCCACCGCTTTCCAAGGAGGACTTTAAACTTTGGATTATATATACCCTTGTCTGTCAATCTTTTACATCCATTATACTTTGCCTGGTCCTATTCAAAATTCTACCACTTTATTCTCTAATTTGTTTTTTTTTTTAAAATTAACATTATCTATAAATCCTCTCATAAAATTATAAAAAAATGTTTTTTTTTTCACTATGATTTAAACTCGGATAAAATCAACTTTGAATTAATAATTTTATAATAAAAATTTTCAAATAATTTCAAAATATAACCTTATCAATTTTTTTTTATTTTTGTGAATTTTATATATAATTATGAAATATAACAGTTTTCTAACTTGGATAATAAATGTACTTTTTGCATTTGCAAATATGACAATTGAGAGTTTTTTCGGATACTCGTTCTATTCTGTCTCCAATACGATGGGTTTGAAATTTAAATAAATGAGTTATGGATGGGTTTAGGATTTTCTTCTTTTAAACTTGAAGTTGTTTCAAGTATTATCTTGTCTCACCTTATCTTACCCGATTATATATAAAATTAATTTAATTTAATTTTTATTTTTCTATTTTCATTATGTATACATAACAATAAAATACTTTTTAATAAAATAAGTTATAAAAAATTATAATAGTTTAATTATTTATAAAATATATTTATTTTAATGTAATTAAATAAATAATTAAAAAAAAAGTTAAATGCAATGGGGATGATAATTATTTTGAACATTTTCCGGAACTCACCTATTACTATCCTTAACTCGAGTAAAATGAATTGATCATAAGATTTTTAAATTTTGTTTTCAAAGGAAAAGGCATATCTGATGGCATATTTTAATTTTTTTTTCAATTATTTACTTAAAATGGGTCAATTTTAGAGACCATGAAAGATATTAATTTCACACTTTGCCATTTTTATTTTTATTTTTTTTAAAGCATGATAATAATTCATGTGAGTGAGCTTTAACATTTCTTTGATTAATTGTTTGGATCTAATCATGTGAGTATGATAGATTTTCTATTTACTTCACTATTCATCTAGACTTTAGCTCTATACTCGTCCTCCTAATCTTAGGGGTGACTATTTTCACACAACATGAATTATTAGGTGTAATTGTGATGGTGTCATAATTAATCAATTTATTTAACTTATTAAAGATATGAGTTGTCTCTTGATTAATGATACCAAAAATGTTTCCTTTTTGCACCCTTTAGATAATCATGGTACATTTTCTATTTCATAATCAAAGCTATCATGTAAAGAACAAGTTTGGATTTATCGAAACCAAGTCTCTCAACATTGTCACCTCATGGATCATAAACGCTAGCAAGGAACTTATAAGAGATGCTATTTGTGTAAACATGACAAGAGACCTACGAATTGATTTAGAAGAAAGTTTCTTCAACTCAATAGACCTTGTATTTTTGAAATCTAATGAAGAGTTAGTTACCTAGTTCAGTATCACAATATCAAAATTATGTTATAACATATTATTTGAAATCAAAGACTTTTATAGGATGAATTAAACTTTTACTCTCTTCTTTCAATTTGTGTATGTGAATCAAATAAAATGTGGAGGCATATACCGAGAGAGACTATATTATGTAAATTTTATTGTGTTTGAATGAGACTTATAGAGTTGTGCATGGTCATCTATGGTTGATGAATCGAATTCTAATTGTAAGTAAGATCTTTTCTCTACTATTGTAAGAAGAAAGACAATGTGGGATTGCAAGTCCGCAATCTCTAAGGGGGTGTTTGGTACACGGGAATAGGGAGTGGGAATAGACATCTCATTCCTTTTCTCCTTTATTCCTATGTTTGGATAAATGTTAAGAAGACGGAAATGAAATAAAAAATTATTCCAGTAGAAATCAAATCCAACTTATGAGTCGGATTTGCATTCATTAAAAGTAGGTGGTATTCTGATTCATTAAACTTATTTGATAATATAAAATAACCTAAATTACTATTTTACCCTCTTATCTTGTTCTTCAAACCTGATGTTTATCTTCTTTGTAAAGGTAGAGATTCATTCATCATCCACTTCTTATCTTCTTTGCAAAGCTAGAGACCCACCCATCATCCAATTCTCTTCAACAAGTGATTCTTCTAAATTGAATCAATTAAACCTTCCACGATATTTAAAAAAAAAAAATCAATTTCTAATTTATAGGGTTTTGGATGTTCATTTTGATTATTGGATCTAGGATTCGTCATTGTTTGCTGCAACTAGGTTCTGAAAACTCCCTTCTACATCTTCGATCAGGTTTACCTTATTTTCTCTTTCTTCTTCTACTTCTTTATATGTGTTTCTTCTTTTCTATAAATCGATTAATTTTTTTTTATTAATTTATGTTTGGAATCTTTGATGTTTCTTTATCTTGTATTAATGGAAATTGGAGAGAAAAATTGAAATGGTTGAAAAAAGATTTTTCGATTTCATGTGTTTACAATATTGAAAATTTTTAATGGTTAGGAAAAATATAAAAAGAAAAAAACAAACAAAAACAAAACTTTTATATGTTCTTATATATTTTTTTCTCTTTTTTTTCTTAGTAAAATATAATTCTATAGCTTTTTTTGCATGACAAATTATTTAAAATTTTGATAAAAAAAACAAATATTTAAAATTTTTTAAGGTTATGGATTTTATCGGATATGATACTTGTTGAAAATTAGAATAAATTTGAATTATTTTATTTCCTCTTTTAAAAATAGGATAAACATTTGCTAGCTTTGAGAATTTAAATATTATAATAAATAATTTTTTTTTTGAAAAATATAATTTTATAACTACTTAAGCATGATAAATTATTCAAATTTTTAATAAAAATAATAATTCAATATTTGTGCATTAGGGTTATACGATTTTTTATGGTTAATTTTTTATTTATTGAGTATATATATATTTTTTAGTCTTATTATTTAATATAAAAAAACCTCTCAAATTTTATTTTTTTAAAATAAAAGTAAAAATAAAAAAATATTTTAAATTATATGTAAGGATATTATTGTAAATTTATTTCTTTTTCATTTCCATTCCTATTATTATCAAATATTGGAATGGAAACAAATAATCATTCCAATCTTGCATTCCTAAGTTCATCCAAATGCTAGAAATGGAATCATCAAATTCATTCCATTCCACTAAGAAATAGGAAAGGAAACAAAATATTATTTTCATTCCCTATTCCGATGTACCAAACACCCCCTAAAGGATTTTTGTTACACTGGCTCCAAAAGAGAATCGTCTTACAAACAAATTTTCAAAGTCAAATCCTTTTAACTCGAAACTCGATTATAATTTTTGTGTAAGAACGAAAAATACTTACTACAAATCACAAGGATAGCCTTCATACCACAAATTATACAAAGGACTAAATCTATCATATTATTCTTAAGTATTTACTTGTCAAATTTTTATTTTTTCATCAATCTCATCAAACTTTTTCTTTACGCTGGAATAGTGTTAGACAAATTCTGACTTTGATCAACTCTCAACCAAGATCAAAACTTATATGTAATCACCTTTCATAGAGCAATTTCGTAGGTATTACACTTAATACTAATTTTTCTTCACATTCAACCTCTTAAATGACTTATTTGGAGTGATCGTTGATTTGATTCCTTCCATTTTTTTATTTGTTACATACTATCCACTCATTCAAAAATGGTCAAATTACCAAACAGAGTCGGTGCCCTTATTACTCAATGATAATGTCAAATTAACACGTAACATTATTTTGAATAATATTCTTTATATACCTAGTTTTCATGTATATAAATTGGTAAAAATTATTATAAATAATTATCTTTTACAATTATAATCCGTTTAACCCATACGAGTTTATTAAATTTATACATTTAAAATCATAAGAACTAAAAATATATTTTAAATTATACACATAAGATAATTAAAAAATTAAACAACTAAACAAAAAAAAGTTTTACACATTCGATTATAAAAAGATTAAAATATTTTATAATTAAAAAAAAATTAAATAACAAATAAGTGTGAAATTAAAACTTTAAATAAGGTAAATTGATTATAATCATGTTAATAAATTTAATTCTAACGAGTAATACGATATAAAATAATCAGTTTAAACGGATCATATCATGAGAGACAAATCATTAATCAGATTGTATCCATGGGTCCAAGGTTTCTTTCATGTGAAGGCACGAGAGAAACACAAAGCCGTAAGTCCCTTTCCAATTCCCGAATCCCCACCCCACGGCTTCGGATGCGTACCTCACAAACCGTACGCCATTATTCTAGAACTTCCGCCCACCCATTTTTCACCCTTTTCTCCTTAGTAATCTAGCCCCCACGCGCCATCTCATTTTTGAAAATTTTCTTTTATTTTTAAATATTTTAATAATATAAAATATTAATATAAAATTTTATTCAAAGTATTTTTAATAAAAATATTTTACTAAATGTGATAAATTCCTTTTTGCATTCAAAACGAATAATACCTACACATTTGGATATTGGTCGTTACAATTCTCAACTTGATGTGGAAGCTTGAAAATGAAGATTTTTCAAAATCTTAAAAATATTTTTCAAAATTTTATTAAATATCTAATTTAAAAAAAAAAACTTTTAGATTCAAAATTATTTTTTTTAAAAGCTATTAAATTGATTCTAAATTTAATTATGAAGTTTTTTATTTTTAAATATTATAATTATTAAAATTTATTTCAAACTTTAATGATATGATTAAGTACAATTTATCAATAAAGACTATTTAATCTTCTTTAAAACAGAATTATGATTTTTTATTAAAATAATAAAATATTTGAATAAATTTGTGGTGCATACGCGCTCCCAATCGTTTGAGGCAAGCGTCCTCCATGCGCATCTCATTCAAGCACACACGTCTGTGCCGAGAAGCAGCCAGGAAACAACTGGCTTTTCTGCTTGGTAGACCGAATGGGCGTGGAGGACAATTCTTCTATGTTAAATTACTCAAATACCCTTTCACCAGCCGTACAAAATGTCATGCCCATTGGGTTTTTGCGTCCTGTTTAATTTTAATTTCTTATTTGAAATTAATAAGGTTTAATCCGTGGTGATTGAGTAATGCGTGTTAAAGACTTAAAGTTGAAAGTTTAGTATTTAATTGTGTCAAAAATTATGATAAGGATAATAAGAAGAACAAAGTTGCTTATCAAATTACAAATAAAAAAGTTATTTTACAAATTCCTATGAAAATCTTAATTAATTTTTTAATTTTTTAAAATTATTATGATTCTTGAAATAATTAAGAAAAAAGTGAGAAAAAAATAGAAAGAAAATTAAAAATTAAGAAAATAAAATTAATGAAATATTTTTATATGTTATTTTAAAATTATGTCACTTATTTTAATTTAAGATTAAATAATTTAAAAATATATAAATTTTGAAATAATTTTACTTATATATAGTCATATTTTCATAATGAAGTCAAATACAAGAAAATTATTTTTTATTTTTTTAGTAGTTTCTTAAAATCAAATACCACCTTACAATACGCATGTCAGTAATTTGATTTTATAAAAGTATCAAAAAATAATGATGAAAATTTGAATAAAAAATGTCGATGTGATAAAAATTGGTTAAAACTCATAAATATATTTAAAAAGTAACTAAAAAGAACAATAATATACATATTATAGTTGATTTGTTGGATAAATCAATATAAGATATAATTCGTGACGGTCAACAATAATATCATATGCACTAATTCATATTGTAAAAATAATATATGTTAGTCTAATTTGAAAACGAAGTAAAATTATACATACAAATTATATTGAATATATAATTGATCTGGTTTAACTTCAATATGAAACTAATACTAAAATAAAAATACCGATTTAAATAATTTACGTTTTTTCAAATTGTACTAATTAAATAATTTAAATCAAAATATAATTATTTTGAGGTCCTTGGAGAAAATTTTGAATCCACACCACCCATTAACCAACCCTCATAATCAATCGATATAATTTAGTGGTGGTGGAAATGGGGGTGCTAGTGAGTGGTGACGCATTAGAATTTTCTATTTTGCATCTAAGAATTCTTGGATGATTCGATTATAGAACGTAAGTTGTTCAAGTAATGGAGTAAGTACATATATCGTACCTAAATTTACACTTGACCTAAAGTTCATTAACACCAAAATTTAAATTTGAAAGGTGTTTGGTAATGGGAAAGTGCATCCCAACTTGGAATGCTAATTTAGTAATTTACACGTAAGCTTAAACTCTATCAAGCAATGTGATATTAAAGCAATAATGCAAAATTTTGCATTTTGACACAAAAGCCCCTTAGATGAAAAAGTCTTCATTTGTTTTAATAATAATAATAATAATAATAATAATAATAATAATTTTATATAAAATATAATTTTTTTTAAAGACTCATATTAAAAATATAAGAATTGTTTGGCCTTATGATTTAAAAACGATTTAAAACAAAAAAACAAAAAAACAAAAAACTATTTTTAAAATTTTCTAATACTATTTAATTGTTATTCTCTCTAAACAAAATTTTAAAATAATGTGAAATAGAGAAAAAAATTTAGAGAAAAAAGTTGTTTTTACTAATTTTTAAAAATAAAAGGAAAATATGAGTCCATTTAATCGTATTTTTTTAAAATTTGTTTTTAAAATCTGTTTTGAAGTTATAAAATAAAAAACAAGTTTCAAAAAATATGAAATCTAATATTTTAAAAACTTGGTCAAAATTTTTGAGATATTAGAAATCCTTTATTTTTAAAAGCAAGGACTAGTTTGAACACGTTTTTTTATTTTTTTATTTTTTTACATAATTTTAAGTTAAAAAATAAAAACACAGTTTTAAAAAACATATTCAAACATATTAATATTATCCTTTTATTTTTAAAAATTGATGAAAACAATTTCTATTTATTATTTAAAAATTATTCTTTATTTTACTTTATTTTTAAAAATATTTTTCAAAGAATAACGATCAAACAATAATAAAAAATTTTAAAAATAGAAAACTATTTTAAAATCATATTACTAAACAAAGTCATATTTTTAAAAACAAAAAAGTGTTAAAACATAAGTGAGATAATTTATTTTATATCTTGAAATTATCTACAACATATGAAACTTTTAATTTGAATTTAAGAATGAAAATAATATTTAAAAATTAATTATAATGAAAAATAAAATAATTATGAAAACATGGGGATAATTGATTATGTGTAAAATTGTAATTAAAAATATTAAAATAAAAAATATGTCACTTAAATTGCTTTTCCACGTAAGCACAATAAATAGTAGGTCTAATTTTTCTTCTTCATTGAAATCACGTCCATAAATGCGAATCAACATTTTTCCTTTTAATAAATAAAAATAAAATAAAATCTCCCATAATATTAAGAGAATTTTGATTTTTTCTTCAAGGATGAAAAGGCAGGGTAAATTGTAAATTCGGAAGGAGGAAGGCCAATATGGTAATTGCAGAAGAGTGGGCAACACGTGGCAAGCATGAATTCCTTGTGGCTACGTCACCTCTCTCCCCACCTCTTTTTCTATTAATGAGTCCGACATTTTCGGGTCATTTTAGAATTCGGACTTTCGCTTCAAATCTCTCTTTCTCTCAGCCCTCTCCTGCTCTCGTCTCTCATCCCTCTCTCACACGTCACGATCCAGATTCCGGCCACGTCCTCGCCGGAAAACCACAAATCTCCGGCATCCCTAACCTTACCTATATCCGTGTAATCGGTTTCACCGCCACTTAGCCATGAATCCCGAGTAGTAAGTCCGGTTTATCCCCAAATAGGGAGCCCTTTGAAATCGGTTGTTTTTCTTTGAATTATGTTTATTTGTCATGGAACTTGTATGGATCTGCGATGGTTTGTTGCGTTGAGATTGTGAATTTGTTCGCTTCGTGCTTGTTTTTTGGTTTTTGTTTTTGGCTTTGATGATTGTTGGTGTTATGTAATTTGGTTTGGCTTGGTCGACCAGATCTAGGGGCCTTGGTTGCAGATCCATTGACCTGTTTAGGTCAATTGTGTTTGGGGAAATCGGGAAAGTGCTTTTTTATGAATTGATTCGTGTCTAAAATCGTGTTCTTTTTGGGACTTATTGTGAATCTCTTATCTGATTGCCGGCGAAGTGGGGTGGGAAGATTTTTCATCTAAATGCATGAAACTTTTTTGACTTGGTTAAGAATTTTGATCGATTAATTCAAAGGTATCGAAGCCAATAAAAAATAAAATAAAATTCAGGGGTTGAATATTGATGGTGGATTGACAATTTGGGGAAAGCTGGTTTTTTTTTTTGTTGGGGGGACCGGTGGTGTTCATCAGTTTTGAAAATAAAAACATTGAATGTAACACAGGGTGTTTATGCATATAAATTTGAAGGTGCAGGCTAAGCCAGAGTTATTGGTGCATGCATGTAATTGCATTGAGGAGATGCACTTTGTTAAGAAAATTAAGATTTAAATATATGGTGGAATTCGGATTTGTTCTAGGTTAACTATGGATACCTTTGTCATGTAGCCATATGGGGGATATTTACGAGATCTTGGTTTTGTTTTTTCTGTTGTTTATTCACCACAAAAAGTATAATATCATACATTCTAGCTATTTGGTTGTACTTGTACTAGTTATTTATGTCTTTATGAATGAATAGGATGTAGGCTTCTGTAGCAAGTTTTCTGGTTTGTCATAGTTGGGAGTTCTTTCTGCAATGCAATTGCAGGGATTTTATTGTTGGAGTTTGTTTAGAATTGCTGAAGAGACCTGGTTGGCCTTGCTTGGTTACACATGTTTAGCTGAGTGTCTTTTGAACATGTTATAGGTGATCCATCAAATCATTTCTAGAAGGCATAGGCAGGTGGGGCACATGGCAACCTTAATTTGTTGTATCTCATTTAGTTTTATGGGTAGAAAATGATATGATGATTTGAATAATTGATGATTTCAGAATTCAATTTCAATTTGATCCCTGGTTGGTCTTAAAATTCATCGAGTATATATATATATATATATATATATATATATATATATATATTTCTTTTACAATAATAATACACTAATTTGACATCTGTTGATGAGTTCCATTCCTTTTACCTGTTATACGGAATTGGCATATAAGTTGTTCAGAAAGCTCACTATACTTAGTATGATCCACATTTAAATTGTTGGGAAGCAAATAACCATTTGGTATCAGGAACAATTTTTCCATGGAATGCAATAAATTCAAGCGAATAAGTAGGACGACTTAAAATGTGCATATCAGTTGTTACTAAAGTTTTGGAGTACAATTTTTAAAAAAGGTTTTTTAATTTTTTTAGTTTTTGAAATAAAATGTATTGAGGCTTCACCTCTTATAGATTCATATGAGGGTATGTGCATGTACACACATGCATATATAAAGTGAGAACAACATGAAAAAGGAGGAAGAAGATGAAGAATAAGATAGAAAACAGATAATATGATAGGTTTTACTTGTTTTTTTCTTATTGTTTTTTGATTTGATTTCATTTCTGGTTGAAATTTGACCTATTTATACAAGGAAGATTTTTTTCTTTTGGATCCTTTTTCCATTTTACTTGAGATCATAAATAAACATCATCTTTGCACCTTTTTGCAGTGATTACCTTTTCAAGCTTTTGCTCATTGGAGATTCTGGTGTTGGCAAATCATGTCTCCTCCTGAGGTTTGCTGTAAGTTTTTGGAATATCTTTTAGTTCCTTTCCTTTTCTTTTTCTTTTTTCTATCCATTTTTTTAATAATATGGTTTGTAATGGCTTTTGCAAATTGGGTATGAGCTTTCCTCTGGTGTGGTTTTATTTAATTCCTTTAATTGTCAGTTTTTGTTTTACTATTAAGGAAATAAGATTATGTCTTCTAAAAAGCTTATCAAAAAAGAAAAAAAGAAAAAGATCATGTCTTCTGAAAAGTTGTAATGGTGTCCATTTGAGGTGGATATGATGTAGTTTTAGCTCATATTAGCATCTTCGTTAAAATTAGCTTTCTAACATATTTTATTCAAGGGTTATTTGATTAAAAGGGTCATCAGAAACTTAATTATGGAAATCTAACCCTTCATCCTTTTTTTGGCCTCATTTTAACAAAAATGTCCTTGTTGTTTTCTTGTAAAAATAACCTCTTCTTTTAAAACATATTGTAAATACTTGAAATAGTTAAGGGCATTTATGTCAAAAATGAGTTACTCTTCAAACAAAAATATGGAAAAGGTTAATTTCACAGTTATGAGGATTATTTCATCTCTTTTAACCAATTAATTCTTTATTCAATATGAACAACTCAGTCTACATGTAGAAGTTTGCCAAATGAAATCAATTCTTTTAGGCCATTTGTGATTAAGCGTGCTTCAATTGTTTGTGTTGTATTCATGTAATTGCTTCATTGGTTGGGGGTTTCCTCAGGTGAATTCTTCTCTTTCCTAACCATGCTTTGTTTTTTTTTTTTTTTTTCTAATCCAGGATGATTCATATCTCGAGAGTTACATAAGCACCATTGGGGTTGACTTTGTAAGAAATCATTTCCCCCCCTTTGGTTTTGATTTCAATTTTTATTTTTTGGTAATTGTATAGAACTGATCTTATGCTTATTTTCTGTGATATAGAAAATTCGCACTGTGGAACAGGATGGAAAGACCATCAAACTGCAAATTGTAAGTTTTTGAATTGCCTATAATTTGCTTTGTCTATTGAGGTTATAGATTGCATTTCCAGTGTTAATGTTGCTTTCAATCATAAGCAAACTGAAATATCAAGATATGTATGTAATTCTGTTGCTATTTCTTGGGCATTTTGAAAGTTCTCTATGAAAAAAGGTCGAAATTGGTAGGAGTCTTTATTCTTCTTCTTTTTTTATATATACTACATGCACACATACATAGCTATTTACTTATTTATGTAATTTTTTTGGTCAGTTGCATCTTTTAGCAATGTCATGTCTCTTTTTCTGTTTAATTTTTTTTTCCCTAGAATATTGTAATTTACACATTGTGGACGTTCAAAATGTTAGGCAGTTCTGGAATCAGTGTCAACAGCTTTAAACCATTGTTCTGTTAACAAATTTGATAAGCCTTCTGCTTTTCTCTGGATATACAGTGGGACACTGCTGGGCAAGAACGTTTTAGGACAATCACTAGCAGCTACTATCGTGGAGCACATGGAATTATTGTGAGTTAATCATTTTGAGTTCTTTCTTTGCATTTATTGTTCCATTTCTGAGTTTCCTTTGTGCAAGCAAGTAGTTTCATATGGTTGCTTTTCTGGTAGGTGGTTTATGATGTGACGGATCAAGAAAGCTTCAACAATGTCAAGCAATGGTTGAATGAAATTGACCGCTATGCGAGTGAGAATGTAAACAAGCTTCTAGTTGGAAACAAGTGTGACCTCACAGCAAACAAGGTTGTGTCTTATGAGACAGCCAAGGTAATAATGACACTCAAAAGATTCTTCTTTTTCTGTTTTTCCATGGATGAAAATTCTCTACTAATTAGAGTGCTAGTCTGATCACAAAAGCCTTTGTTTTCCCATTTTCAGGCATTTGCTGATGAAATTGGAATCCCTTTCATGGAAACAAGTGCCAAAAATGCCACCAATGTAGAACAGGCTTTCATGGCCATGGCTGCTGAGATCAAGAACAGGTACTGTATTGGCACAACTTCACTATTATTACAACTATGTCATACTAGGGAATAAATTAGTCAAACACAAAACATGCTTTTGCTTAGAATTACACTTATTTATGAAATTACTCATTTTTTTTGTCCATTTAATTTGATTTTCACAATATAAAATCTGCTGTAAGTTCTGGTTAAGTTTGGTTTATGCTTTCTCAATGATTATTAACTGAATTTGCATAACTTTTGCTGTGAATCTGCAGGATGGCTAGCCAACCAGCCATGAACACTGCCAGGCCTCCAACGGTGCAGATCCGAGGACAGCCCGTCAACCAGAAGTCTGGTTGCTGCTCTTCTTGAATGGAAAAAAGTATTGGTTGGGATGTGATGCCTGTGTTTGATCTCCGTGGCATGTAAAATTAGTTGTTTTTAATGCTCTGATATGAAGAAGACTCTTCCTCATGATTTCTGTTTCTCATCAGTTTCAGCACTTTGTTAAAACTTCCATTCTTTTCAATGTAATTTGATTTTAAAGAACTGTCTGTACAAATTAGGAATGTCGGTGAATAGCAGTCATTGCCTTTATTCTGTTAACGCTTTCTGCAACAGTGATCACAGTCTAAATAACCAGGCACCTATGATCCTATTATTCGATTTATTAGGTGAGAGTCTATCCATCAGTGGATTATTATCTAACTAGAAAGGTTTATAATTTCTCAAGTTTTCTGGTTTGAGGGTGATATCCTTTTTGATGTGGGTCAAAATGGAAATTGTAGGTTGCCACGGCCTGGGATTATTTGATTGGATGCTCTTTATGCGTCAGTGGGAATGTTGAATCTCATTCTCATGCGTATATGCCTAATTAAGTTAGGCATTTTGGTGTGGCCAAGGGCTGTACGCATTTCTTAAATAAATCAATAAATGTGCTCTGGCATAAAATACGTAGATTCTTCTACCATTTATTTGAATGGGGAATTGCTCCGATGCACACGATCACGGTTGAGGCAGTAGGAGTTGAAATATGCCACTACTTCCGTGTATGGTCGCTATCCTCCTTATAATCAGATGAAACTTGTTGGAGCTAACTGCATTTGGCAAATCCTACCAGTGATCAACCCTCCCTGGAACGATGAAACCCTTGTGGTATCTCTCACAATGAGACAATCCCCCGGAAATCCCTGGTAATAGGGGTGTTGATTTCCCGACTGGCCTACCTCATTTCTACCAGCAGTCAAATCTACAGAAGATGAGATGGTACTTTGAATGGGATTACGCGGCATTTGTTGAAATGGGAAAGTTTAAGAAGGTGGGCGCCTTCGTGACCGGTTCAGACTTGGACAACCTCCTTGTTTTCTATATTCATTTTCGTCCTTTTCAAGCTGGGCCATCCCTGCAAAAAATCCAAGACTCAGAAAACCTCGCCAAATTCTTGTCTTCTTATTTGTCTCAACAAGGGTCCCTACAACTTAGGTCCACTGAGAAGTCCTCGAACTCCCAACTCCCTTATATATATATATAATAGTTTAGAAAGTAGCACACATAAACCAATTATAATGCATATAAATCAAGCATTCCAAGTTTGCCCACAGAAGGTACAACAAAACATTATCCCAATCCTTCGAGAAACACAATTCTGCCTCAGATTCAACCAAGCAAAAATATCTATGAGTTTATATGAAATCCTTGATTTAGCATGCCCCCTGGTGGCATACTCATGCTTCTGCTTATTATTGGCTTTCACAAACATGTATCTGTATGATTGATATATTCAACAAACTAACAGAGACCCCAATTTGCTAGGTTGCATCTCAAACTATATAGAATAAGAATGCTTCTCAAGACCAAACCCAGTGTAGGTTGTTAATTAACAAAAAAAAAAAAAAAAATTGAAGGCAAAAGATGGTAAATAAGATTAGCTACTGCCATGCCATATGTTTGTCACAACTTTCATATGAATAAACATTGGACCAACCAGTGGACTGGTGGAATTCTCAAGAAATTTTGAATGTCTATAAGGATAAGCATAAGAACTGGACTAAAACTATAGCAGGTGAACATTTGCAGCAGTGGTATGGAAGAAGTCGAAGAGGTTAAATAGTCGTTCAATGATATTGAAAAAGGAAAATTTAAACCCAAATTTAAGTAATACTCCATTGCAGAAGATGGCTAAGGAAAAATTTCAATGTAATATTCTATATAATGTCATTTGGACTGAATCATCCTTTATGTACCAATAACAGAGCTTCTGGACATCCAGTGAAAAAGAAACCATTCCATTGATATTGGAAGGAGATTATTTCTTTTTGCATAGCATTTGTAAGTTCATTCTTAGGATTTCATGAGATTATTGCTTGATAGCTTCATACTCAGAAAATACTCCATTCTGGAGCTTGGATTAGAGCCTTCAAATGCTATGGGAACACAATGGAATAAATGTGATTCTTTGTGTGACATCCAAATGCACCTTTACAGTTTCTCAATTGGCAGTTTGTTCAACTTGGGACTGAAAAGTGATCACCTTCTTGTCAAGGAAAGAGTCCCCAAGAGAGATTCTTCACAGGCAAGGTATACTTCTATAGTTTTATGACCATTTGAAACTTGCAGGAGAAAACTTCTCAAGGTACTTACATTATGCAAGCCTACCAGTAATCACCACAAGAGCACTCCCCCTGCCTGAAATGATGAAACCTTGTAGTATCTCTCACTATGATTACCCTCCCTTCAATCGCTGATATGTACTTTGTTGCAGAGTGGCAATCTCCACATACTCTCAAGTTCTTGAACACCCGAATTGGAGTCCCTAAAGGCATTCGGATTAGCCCATAAGCGATTGCCAGTTTCTCACTGTGCCTCAACAGTATCTGTTTTTTCTGCTCTTCACCCACATCATGCAATGCATATTCAAGATCTGGAACATACCCTGCCAATCTCATCTTCCTCTCCAATTCATTTAGTTTCTCATGTATAAAATCCAATTCTGGGTGAATCCTATCACCTGATCTGAACTCATGAACCACGCTCTTTACCTCAATCCAACTATACCCAGGTGTTTTAATCACCTTGTTGTCCTTCATTGATCGCCGAACCATAGCAACATGGTCCCATCTGTTCATTGCTGCATAAACATTAGCAAGTTGAACGTAACCAGCTGCACTCTCCGGATCAAGATTCAGCAAATTCTTGGCAGCAAACTCAGCAAGCTCCAAGTTCTTGTGGATCCTACAGGCACCCAAAAGGGTTCCAAATATGGCAGAATGTGGTTTAAAAGGCATTTTCTTTATCAAATCTACAGCTTCAACTAGCTTCCCACCTCGACCAAGGAGGTCAACCACACAGGTATAGTGGTCTGGCTTAGCTTCAACTCCATAATCCCTCACCATTGAATTGAAATACTCAATACCAAGATCTACAAATCCTGCATGGTTGCAGGCTGATAAAACTGCAACAAAAGTGATCCAATCTGGTTTCATCCCCTCATCTCTCATCTTATCAAACAAATAAAGAGCCTTTTCACCTGCCCCATGTTGAGCATAACCAGAAATCATTGCATTCCAGGTTACAACATCTTTTTGCGGCATCACAAGAAACAATTTCCATGCATCCTCTAAATCTCCGCACTTACAATACATGCTAAGCAATGAAGTCCCTGCAGTTATGTTCCACGAGACTGGAGATTTACATATGAGCTGGTGAACCTGTTTGCCCAACTTCAATGCAGATAAATTACTACAACCCAGTAGAACACTGCTCAAGCTCGATGGATTTGGCCTAAACCCAGATTCCACCATCCGTTTGAAAAGCTTCAAGCCATTTTCCGCTTGACAATTCTCAATGTAGCCTGCAATCATAGCATTCCATGTCACCAAATTTTTCATGGGCATCTCCTCGAAATATTTTTCTGCCAATTCAATCTTTCCAAACTTCATAAATCCAGTAATCATTGCAGTCCATGCGACCACACTCCTCACCGGAGCTACCTCAAACAGTTGTTTTGCCAAATCCAGATCCCCTGACTCAACATAACCCGATATCATGGCATTCCAAGAAACACTATTTCTCACTGGCATTACCAAAAATAACTCGCGTGCTTGGTCCATCATACCATTCTGTGAAAAACCCGATATCATGGTGTTCCAGGATGCCGTGTCCTTAACTGGCATTTGATCAAAGAAAAGCCTTGCGGATTCTACATCCGCGTTGTGTAAATAACAAGCTAACATGATATTGTATGAGAAAATGTCTGGTTCTGGAATTCTATCAAACAGTTGGCGAGCTACTTTAATTTTCCCTCGCCTGTTTGAATACCCAGCCAACATTGAATTCCATGTAACGGTTGTCTTAACGGTCATGCTCTCGAAAACTCTCAGAGCAGAATTCAAATCCCCGGATCGAATGTGGTTGGTGATCACTCTATTTGATGAAATCACGTTACTGGATTTCTGTTGACCAAACGGTGTAGAGGGAATTGAATCCGGTTTTGGCAGAGGATGGGGAAGAAATGGTTCTCTGTTTGGGTTGACATGTGGGTTTTGGATAGCGAAGAAAGAGAGAGAACGGTTTTGGTGTTTGGACTGCGAGAAAATTGCAAGGAAGAGCAAGAAAGGTTGGTTTCCAGGGTTCCGAAGACAAAGCATCAGTCATGGTATGGTGGAAAAGGAAGAGACCTTGGGTTTTTATAATTGTTTGGCCGCTAATCATGAATACCCAAAAATCCTATGCATTCACTAAAAAATGATTGAGTGATGTTATAGTTTTGTTATTAGAAATGCTAAGGTAGTGTATTTGTACCTACCAAAGTCATTAACAGTATAAACAAATAAGAATAAGGTATAAGATATAAATTAACAGAATTAAAGTACAAATAATAAGACTTAAAAATAAAAATTTAAATTTAAGTTAGGGGTACAAATAAACGATACCAAGGTATAAAAGTATAAATAAATAGGACTCAGGTAAAAATAATGAAACTAGAAAATAAATAAGTGGTTTGTGCACCTGCTACCTTCTTTTGATGTGGTAGCCGTTTCTCAGGCTTCCTCTCTGAAATTGAACCCTAATTCTCTATCAACTATCAACATCATAGTAGACTCCTATTCTACCATCGAAAGTTGATAGGACAAAATTTTGAATGATGCGTCATCAACATGATGACGGTATAATCTGTCAAGTTATCATAAATCATCAGAGCAACGAGCAAATCCTGCATCGACCTTTTATCTAATAAATGCATCCATTCCAAAAGTCAAGGTTAATTTAAATTTAAGTTAATGGTACAAACGAACAAAATCAAGGTATAAAAGTATAAAAATAGGACTCGGGTAAAAATAATAAAACTGGAAAATAAATAAGTGGTTTGCGCACCTGCTACTTTCTTTCGATGTGGTAGCCGTTTCTCAAGCTCCCTCTGCAAAATCGAACCCTAATTCTCTATCAACTGTTAATAACTCAATATCATAGTAGGCCTCTATCCTACCATCAAAAGTTGATAGGGCAAAATTTTGAATGATGCGTCATCGGCACGACGACTATACAATCTGTCAAGTTATCATGAATCATCAGAGCAATGGGCAAATCCTGCATCGACCTTTTATCTAATAAATGCATCCCTTCGAAAAGTCAAGGTTAATTTAAATTTAAGTTAAGGGTACAAACGAACAAGATCAAGGTATAAAAGTATAAATAATAGAACTCGGGTAAAAATAATGAAACTGGAAAATAAATAAGTGGGTTGCGCACTTGCTACTTTCTTTCGATGTGGTAGCCGTTTCTCAAGCTCCCTCTTCAAAATCGAACCCTAATTTTCTATCAATTGTCAATATCATAGTAGGCTCCTATCCTACCATCGAAAGTTGATAGGGCAAAAATTTGAATGATGCGTCATCGACACGACCGCTATACAATCTGTCAAGTTATCATGAATCATCAGAGCAACGGGTGCATCAACCTTTCATCTAATAAATGCATCCCTTCCAAAAGTCAAGGTTTGTTGCACTTGATTGATGGTGATTTTTTGGTAAGTACCCAAAAAAGTACTATTAAATACTTTTAACTGAAGCATTTGTTATTATAATTAAAAGTGTTTAGAAAGTATCTTCTTGGGATTAGCCTGCTTAAGTTTTGAGCTACAAAATAATTTATTCAATGATTATATCACCAACTCTTGTGAGAACCTTTTCTTTACAAATACAGTTACAGAACCATTGTTTCAAGGTTCACTTTCTTTTCATGGAGCTAACACTGGCTTTCGTCCAATTGCCCCAGTGGTGGCTATGCTTGCCAATCTAGAATCTGTTTATGATTCAAATTAATATCTCGACTCCGGGGCAACGAATCATGTGACTCCAGATATGAGTAACTTGGGGACAAAGTCTAAATTCACATGACAAGATAGACTCTTCTTTGGGGAACTGGAGTAGATTTCCATATTCAACACGTTGGGCACTTTTCTTTTCCATAACAATTCAATTCTAGATTTCTTCTTTGAAAAATTTGTTGCATGTTCCTTCAATAACTAAAAATCTCTTTAAGTGCCTCTAAATTTACTCAGGAAAACAACGTATTCTTTGAATTCTACGCTGATTTTTGTTTTGTCAAAGATCAGGTTTCCAAGGATGTTCAAGGAGAAAAAGGAGACTTAAGCATGGTTTGTATGTGTTTGATGCTTCAAAGTAGCCATTGTCTCATCCCCCGGAAGTTCTTTCAATTGTATTGAATCCAACTTGTTTGTAAACACTGGTCAAGTAGTCAACTCAGTTTCAAATTCTTGTAGTTTTCTCGCTTGTGGCTCTAGTTCTTCTGATTTTAATCTTTGGCTTCTATAGATTATTTTTCCCTTAGAATTTTTGTTTGTTCTTGTTTTCATAATTTTCAATTGATCATTTGAGAGTTGTGTGAAATGTTAAATTTTTGGCTTTTCAAGCTTCAAATCCATGTGGCTTGTCCCATAAAATTCACAGGTTACTTCTCATAATTCAATTCAGAGTTGATATTGATTTCTTCTAATTTTAATCATCTTCCTTTCCCCACATGAATTTTGCTGACTTATCTTTCACACGCTTGTTTAGGCTCTTTCATGCCCCTGCCACTTTTTGGCTTTGCCCGACTCTTATCATCCCCCACAAATCTCAAATCCATGTTAGTAGATTTTATGGGTTAAAAGTGCTTGAATAGGTTCAACAGGTCGGGATCATGTCAATGAATTGTCCATATCAATTTGGCCTAAATCATTTATTAAGATCAACTAAATGCAGTTCGTTGAATAAATTTAACCGATCAGATTCATCCAACAAATTTATATTTCCATATTTGTAATTTATCAAATATCACATCTTCAGCTCTTCCATTTCCAACTTCTCATAGCTACAATTTCTCCTTGTTACTGGGCATCGAAATAGTTATTAGGTAACCAGTTTATCAAGAGAGTACCTAAATTAACACTAGTAGGCCTAGACCGTTTGTAGAACTTAAAATCATCACCTAATTAATTGATGAGAAAATAACGATAATCTGGCAAGAATAAAAAAGCTTCAACGGGTAAACAAGAAGGACCTGTTCCCAACCTAAAGCTAACATCCATCCCCAACTTCCAAATGCAATAAGAAATACAGGTTCAGTGCTGCAATAACTCCACAGATTGACACCACGTACCTCCTGTAATTATGTCAAGACTCAAGGGGGAATGAGTCTCTGGTTTTGATCAAAATCCCAATCATTTTTATTTCAAAACATGACAAATTTTTTTGCCCAAACGAACAATCTTGATTTGCCAACAAAATCAAGATAGGCAAAACCAAGTTCAAACATCCCACAGGCAAAAATCAGATTAAGGAAACAAAAATTTGTTCCAAATCTAACTCCAAAATCAAAACTGAAGCCATTAATTCCAAGATATGAAAACAGCCCATATGCCCTAATTTTAAAGGGAAAAAGAAAAGGAAAAAAGGAAAAGATGTAAGCATGCATGTCAAAAGTCAAGGAAACCATAGGCAGTAAGCCTATGGAGAAACATCTAAAATTTACACTCAAAAAAGACAACGGTTAAAATGGTTTTAAATTTTAATACAGGAAATGCCTTTATTCCTGTTGATATCCTGCCACTCCCTATCACAAGAACGAATTCCCAAACAAGCAGAAACCAAAGAGACATCGAGCAGGAGCAGCAGGCTGCAAGAGCTGACATCTCACTTGCCACCCAATGTAGGGAACTGCCCAGGATCTTCAATGGATGGAGCAGCCACATTGCTGTAGGTGTTGCCTGCAAATCCTCCTCTTGTACCACGGCCACGACCCCTACCACGACCACCATAGTACCTCTCCCCTTCAGCTGGCTTCAGGAACTCATTTATGCTGACAGACTACAACCAAACAAGCAATCAAACATATCATCAACAAAATTGGAATGAAATATATTGCTTCAGCATCTACACCAGGTCATTTTTTTTGTTTTTTTTTTATTGGTGAGCATCTACACCAGGTCATTGCCCCACAAATCAAGGTTTCAGTTCAATGAAAGAGCATAAAGTAAAATTTTAGTGACACAAAATGACCTATTATCAAATTCCCATAAAACACCAAAATGATAATAATAAAATTCATTCATTTGAAGGGTAGATATAGAAATCAATGCTTTAAAGCCAAACTTCAATGCAAGATTCAATTCAAGTGCAGATCACAAATTTAAATGGATTTGCGTCGCCACATGGCACACAAATGCGTATTTAAAATGAAATGAGAACAAGAAAATCCACCATGCAGGCAAACATAAAATCCCCATGGCAGAAAATGTTTCCCAGTTCCATTGTATCAGAGCAGTAATCATGCAGGCCCAGCATATAAAATCAACACATGTAAGCTCATCAAAGTCCAGTACAAGTGCCTTTACTATTGGACAAACATGCCAGCAAATAAAAAAGAACAATATGAAAGAGAGAAAGTAAATGAGAGGAAATGATTCCATCAACCAATCACATTTATTATCCTTTTTAATAAACCACAAACCTTTTTGGCTCTCTCTTCTTTGTCAGCAAGCTCTTTACGTTTATCCTTTTCAGAACCCTGAGACGGAGCCAAGTACTTAACACAGTCAATATGCTTGCATTGAGCATCATCAACTGAAATTAGGATACATTCAACAAGAGATATAGAGTTTCACCAGCTTAATGAAGACATCATCATTATCCTTCTTGCTTGAAAGCTGTTGCATGGCTTCAAAGTCTTTGACGTCAACCTTCCTCTCCTCAGTCTTCAGTGCAAGTAGAGCCTTCCTCTTCTCCTCAAGTACTTTCTGATACTCTTCAAGAGTCATCTCCTATCATTAGAAGGATCAAGGATAGTGCGTCCAATTAGGATCATATGGATGATGAATATGCCAGAAGGTTTTCTGATTCTTAAAAATGCAGATTAATACTATACAAGGCATGCACCCAGATATCTAAAGTCACACCACTAACAGGCCAATTTTAACAGTTAGTGGTAGTAGGCCATCTTTCTTCCAAGCATAGCTTGGAACCCATATTGCCCAAGACAAAGGCAATATATTATATACCTGAATCATGGGCAGTATATGATCCTGCATGTTGCACACATAGCCATTCAAATATTTATTTTACTATGTTCTTCTAGATGAATAACCCAGTCCTTTTTCCCTGCTAAGGAGAAGCCCCATGTTAAGTTCATTGTAATTTGTTTTTAGTACAAGGACCAATATAATATCATCTTCATTAAATCAATTAGTACACTAATACCACTTTCAGTAAAAAGTTACATGTTATAGATGTACTCTACTTGCATCACACAGGCTAAGGTGGGCACCTCATTGAAGGTAACTTGCATTGAGCCATCAACATAAATAAGGCCCTTCTAAAGACTAAAGAGTCAAACTCCAGTCTCAAGAAAATAATAATAGGCCCTTTGATCTACAATACTAAAGAGGCAAAGCCCAGGCTACCAAATTGGGTAAGTTTTGTATAAAGATGCCTTCAAAGATCATCTTAGGCTGCTCTAGATTCTGTCACATCTTTATCCAGATATTCAAAAAACATAAGTTGTAGATCATCTCTTTGACTAGAGGCATGAATGTTGGTTCCCAGTCTTAACAACTTCTTATCGAAAATAAGGTTATGTTAAATACAACACAAAATCCGCAACAGATGAATATTTTTGTCTGAAGTTCTAGCTAGAAGAAGCATCTTTCCTTCCACTACTATATTCTATAGTAACAATATGATGGCAAAGATAGTTCACACCAAACTGTTCCATGCCCAGACAAAAGTCATTGAAATTACTGAAGTCTCTGTCTTTGCAATTATAACAAGTTGGACCCAGCCTCTTGCTGTCAGAGTTTTTAAATCTAGAAGAATTCCCAAGCCTCTTGCTGCCAGAGTTTTTAAATCTAGAAAAATTCTCATTTATTCACACGCTGATGATCAAACATTTTATTTCAGTACCCAATATTTTCAACTATTCAAACATTTTTCTTTTGACATCCTTTAACATACATAATTTCTTGCTGCATAGTTTTATGCCGGCACCAAGGACTGAGGATTGAACCACCATATTAGACACTTGTAGAAAAAAAAAATAAGCATTTTATTGTTGTTGGGCATTTTTCAAAGCATTCAAGCCCTGATTATCATCATATACTTTGGCTATATAATTGATAACCTAGATGACACTGAACTCTTGGCATCACACACGTCTTTTCCAAATTAGAAAATCAGATCAAATGGCATAAATGGTTATAGTAAGTTAAGACTACTCTGTATCCTACTTTAGTTTTCCTTTCATTTACGAACTCCACCTTTACTGATTAAATAAACCGATCATCCCTGGTAGGTTTGCTAAGCAAATAAAGGCTGGAAGGAAATTTCAGATAGCTTCTACCAATCATAGGCCTAAGTAGGTCTAAGGTGATTGTAACTCAACTTTTTGTAACAAAGATTTTTTGAAGTGGAACATGCAAAATACTCAAGGAAGACATTTACCTTATCCTCAGGCTCCTTCTCCTCTGATTCATTGACAGGGTTCTCCTTGTTGGCATCTGCAGCAATTTCCTCTCCCAACTGCTTCTCAGCACTTGTATTCTTCTCAGTTTCATTGATAGGTTCTTCATTCTCCCTTAATTTAGGAAAGGAGCAAATAAATTCAAGTTAATACATAAATATAGAGCTAACCTCACATGAAGGAACATGATAAAGTTCTTAATTGCTAAAACTACTTTAAGTTGCAGTTGGCAAAATAGGTACTCACGGAGCAATCTCATCAGCAGGAGTTCCCCAGTTCCCTCGACCAGCTCCATCACGCTTAATCTCATTTCTATACAAGAAGGGCACAAAATAGCACCAAGTATATTAGAAATAAAAAATCAACTATTCAAATCATGACAATGAGTAGCATAAGTCATCATAATATAATAGATATAAAAATGAGCATCATAATTAGAAAAACTAACCCACGCCCAGTTCCACTTCGGCGTTCATATGCCCTACGGGGACGTTCCCCCTCCCCAACCTCTCCATTGCTAAAACCACCACGACGACCACCACCACGGTAAGGAGAACGAGGTCCACCAGAACCACGCCTTTCAAAGGATTTGCCTGTATCGCCCTCTTCAGATGGTCTGTACCCTCCAGAGAATCCATCATTGTTGTTAAGCGTACTTTCGTTATTGAATGAGTCTCTGTTCAATCCAGCTCCACCACGTCCACGTCCATAACCACGTCCACTGCCACGGCCGCCTCCGCGCCCAACTTCATTCTTTGTTTCCCTCACTGTTCAAAAGAAAACAAACATACATTTTGAAACTTGAGTCAAATGCATATGCTAGTTTTAGATTCCTCTAACACCATAGATTAAAAAAGGGGGTGCCTCATTATTTAAGAAAGCATTTAAGAAAAAGCACCAATAATTAATATAACAGCATATATTCAAAGAAAACTACCAAAACCCAATGATGTTATGCCTCCACCACAAACCAATTCATATTGTAACACACAAATGAATATTTCAAGTAAAACCTAAAATGCCAAAAATGAAGTTTAACTTTCTGATATATGTTGTTCACACACAAAAAAAGGAAAAAAAGTAAAGACATAGATGAAAAACCCCATATGAATATGAAATATCCTCAGAGCAACAGTAGTGCAATCACCAACAAAACACAAAGCAGAAACTAAATTAACAACAGAGAGAAGGAAGTGATGAGAATAACCATTACTTCAATGCTAGAATGATATGCTGAAGCTCCATAATTTAGGATGTCAAATGGCTTTGCTTTTGGTTACAAGGAAAACAGGAAACCAAAAGAAAGTAGAACTCCATCCCTCATTTAAGTTGAAAACAAAACACAATCAAGCTGACCTTCCTTTTCCTTGAAAAGTAAAACAGAGGAAAACATAAGGACCCTTATCTTTTCCTCAAGAGTTTCTAAACAGTCAAATTCCAAAACTGGGTGTAGTGGAGGGCTCTTTTCAGCATGCAATAGATAAAAGACAAGCTAAACAAACAGGAAGGGAATTAAAAACTAACAAAAGGCAGCTAATTGAAGATGTCTAACAGAAATGAAAGGTTCCAATGTAAGCATTTGGGTTCACAAATTTCATTTTGTTCAAGGACTCCATTAACAAAAGAAAAGCCATATTCAAGTAACTGTATAAAACGGCCTAAATCAGCATCCAAAATTGTCTATACACAACCAATTGCGACGATGCCATTACTCGAAAGTAAATGGGATTAGGATAAGGAGTTTATACATCGAATACAGATGATCAAGGCTAGCATATTTGAGATATTAATGGGGTGATGGTTTCTTTGCTGTGAAATGAAACCATAACAACACGAGTTCAAAAAATATTTTAGTACACCCTTTTTCCTGTTTGTTCGTATAGAATTAACTTTTCCATAAATGAGCCCATTTTATACTATAGGCTTGTTCCATCAAATAGTATGCAAAACAAAACGTCCACATCAAATACCAAGCATCAACAAATCAATACACAGCCGGAACAGTTCTAAGTTCAGCCCAAATATTCAAGTTTCAAGCACAACAAATTCCAAACCCAAACACAATAGAGCACGCCGTTAAATGATCGGAATATAAGCTCCAATGCTACAATTCTTAGTGGCAAACATATAGTGCTTAACCGACACCAAGTCTGAACAAAAACACATGCAAACAAAAGCAACCGATAGTCCAGCCACAATACAAATCCCAGAACCATAAAATACAAAGAATCCACACATCGTCAGCACTTATCAACCCTTCTTTGGAAACCAAACCTACAACAACCACAATATTCAAAATCATCCCCTTTCCTTCATTTCCCCCAATTCCGCAACAATCAAATAGATCTATTCACAAAAAGAAAACAAAAACCAGGAAAACTAAACGAATTAAGAAAAGCTCACCAGCCTGAGCCGGGGGAAGAGGCTTAGAGGGCAACTTAGCCGGCTTAGCCTGCTGCGCAGGAGCGGCCTGAGGAGGAGGCGCTGAGGATTTCTTAGCAGGCGCGAGCTTGAGCAGATGAGAAGCAAGCTGAGAGGGGTCGTCGTTGTCGTCATCGCCCAAGAGATCGAAAGGGTTTGTGGTTGCCATTACTTGTTGTTGTAGCTACAACAACTCTCAGACAAAACCCTACGTTTACGACCGTAACAGCAACCACGAAACCCTACAAATTGCTAAACTCCATGGATGGATGGATAGATCTCACAGAACACTGCAACGATGATGACTACGGGAAGAAAAATGATAGTGAAAACCCTAGCCGATGCGGCAGAGCGTCGATAGTGAGCACAACCTAGTCTTAAAAACCCTAATGGGTAATGTTACGCTGCGGACAGGTACATTGTCTGTCCTGCTTTCTCATTTGTTCGGGCTGTGATTGCTGGGGTCGGATTTGCGTGGGCCGGTAGCAAAGTGCAGTTGTTTGAGAATTTGGGCCTGATATGGCCCAACAACCAGCCCAAAGTTTTTACGCCTAAAAGTACACATATTTTGATTAACGTTCAAATTTGAACTTGATAGGTACTTCACCCGCTTCGCAGATTGAGTTTACTAAGGGCTCATTTGGTTGGGGGGGCAAAACACGATTTGCCGACACTTTACTACCAAAGTTTTTTGCTGGTTTGAGTTGAATATAAATGAGTTTTGGTCAAATTCATATTGATTGCATAACCCATTTAATACATAAGTAATTTTTAGGTCAACCCACACAACACGAATTTTACCTAAATTTGCCCATTTAATTCATATATATATATAACTCATTTAAATTTGTTTTTAAATAAATGGATTAATTGAGTTATAAACATATTTAGTTGAGATATTAATTATAAATATATATAATGTCTAATTCAATTTTATTATTAAATACAATGATTTTATTATTAAATTGATTAAATGGGTTACACGACGTGTAACATATTTAATAATTATGTAGTATTTGTATTTGGGTTTATGTTTTTTACATTATTATAATTCATTTGGGGTTTGAATTTATCTATATAGTGGAATATCTGAACTTAGACACAATATGAACACGATTCACCAACACAAATAGTCACCCTTATCTTTTGGAATAACTTATAGTCATAAAATCAATCAAATAATTAATTAAAAAAATTATTGACATCTAATTATTGCATTATCACTCAATAGTGTTGTAAAAGTGGTGATGCAATTAACATTTTCATTTTTCTAATTATATTTTAATTCTGTTGTTTCAATAAACAATTAAATTCACTTTTGTAATTTTCAATAATTATGCGAAATCTTTCAAATTGTATATCGTCTTTCTACATCCATCATTTTCTTTGTTATTAGAATATGGTTTTATTCTTTGCATTTAAGTCTCGAATCATTATATCTTTATATTATTTTTGTGTACTTTAATATGATTTATTTATACTTTAATATTTTTTTTTTAGTATTTGACAATCAAAATTTAATCATACGCATGAAGAACTTAATTAAAAGTTCAAATATGGTTTTGAAAAGTATTATACAATTTTTCTTACATAAATTCTACATCATAAATTAAAATTTTATTGCCCATAACAATATTTAATCATCCAAATACTTAAACCATGGTTAGAATTTTTTATTGCATGTCTAGTATGACATTTACCATTGATAATTTAATTTGTGAATTAATTAATAAAAATAAATGAAACGATTTGAAATTTGTAAATCTAATATATGACATGTTTGAACTTGAAAATTAATTTGTTTTTTACATAAATGTCGTAAGACAAAAGCATGAAAAGAAAATTTTAGGCTTTTGTTTTGAAAGTGTTGTTCAAAATAGTTTTAAAAAATAATTTATGAGAATAGTATTTAAAAATTGTTTTACATTGTTTTATAAAATAAAAGTTAGTTGAGAATGGAAACATTTTTAAGCTGATTTCTTGTAGACCCCCCCGAGGAGCTGGGGAGTTTTTTTCTTTTTATTATCATTTTTTTTTTTTTTTTTTTTTTTTTTTGCTGCTTTTCAGGGGACCTCTCAAGTGGGCTGCTTTCAGGCGGCTGAAGGGGACTGATGGTGGGCTACTCTCGGGGCGACCAGATGGGACGTGTAGCAGCAGCCGAGGATGGCTTGCTGAGGAAGACACAAACAGAGGAAAGAAAAGGAGGGTCAGGAAAGGGAGTTGCGGGAGGAGCCCGTTCTTCTGAGGGTTGCAGCCTAAAAACGCCCAGCTGAGGGAGGGATTTTCAGGTTTGGTTACCATGTTTTTCACGTATATTTTCATTCTTCATGCTTTTCTGTTATCTTTTTTTTTGTTGATGCTCAGATGATATTTGTTGCTTGGGAGTGAGTACGTTCATATTTTGCTAATGGGTCTTTGCTGAAGTTTAGTTTGCCCTGTTCTGATTTCTGCATGAGATGTTTTGTACCTCTGTTTTACCTTTTATTTGGTGCTCATTTGATTTCATCCACCCTCGTATGAGCTCATTGATCGTTATATGAAATGAGGCTTGTATGGGTTTCTTTTACTCCTACACGTTGTGCTCTGTTTTTCTTTTCCATCTTCCCCTGTTTCGGGTATCTAGTCATGGAGTGCATCATTACTCCTATTTCCGTCCATGGGAGCAAAGAGTTACAGAGGATATATATTCAGTGGTGAATAGGTTATATGTTGCTAGTACTGAATCCCATGCAGGGCAAATATTCTGTCAGGTTGGTGTTCTTGCTTTGACGGGTTCTCTGCATCATGTTGATGAGGACCTCTTTGGGTGGGGGTTATGTGAACGACAAGTCCAATCTGGAGGACTAAATGGTCTACCAGGGAAGCCTCCTGATGACTGTTACTCATGGTGAAGCTATCATGGCTAAATGGCTTCTAAAACTTCAGCCTGTGACTACTTCTCCTTATGTATTATTATCAAACTTGTATGCTACAGATGGGATGTGAGACAGTGTTGCAGAGGCAAGGCTTGAGGTAGAAAGGTTGAAGAAAGAGAAGAAGTTGTCCTTTGCATTGTCACCAGGGCGTTTTTTTTTCTTTTAACACTTAAACGTCTTCATTCTCTCTCATGCGTAATACCCACATTTTTCCTTGACTTTTCTCCCACTCAACTATCCTTCCATCCTCTCTCTTATGCATGCAGCCATGTTTTGCTCCCAAACCTATTTAATATGTGGGGACCACATGTTTTGCTCCCAAGTCTCTTAAATATATGGTGGTCCCGGGTGATTTTCTTTTCTTTGCCATCTAACCACTCCTAATAACAAAGCCACAACTTATATTTTAATATTATTACTTATGTCTCCATATTGTAATATCCAACCGAAAATCTCAATTCTAAATCTAATTTTCAAAATCTCAATTTTCATTTCATTCCCAAAATTCAACTTCCACATTTATTTGTTTAATTACCATTATTATTGTAATTATTACTATTGTTATTGTTATTGTTTTTATTTTATCCATTTATTTATTTTTAAATTCCATTCTCAAATTTTATTTATTTATTTATTTTTAAATTCCATCTTTTAAACAATTTTCATAATTGAAGTTCCAATTTAAAAAAATCCCAATATTCGCATTCATTATTTAATTATCATTTTCGTTTTTATTATTTTTATTTTTATTTATTCATTTATTTATTCTTAAAACTTTCATCTTTAAACAATTCTTCAAAATTCCGATTTTAAATTTAATTCCAATTTTCGAAATTCCAATTTTCATATCAATTTATTTAATCGTTATCACCTTATCCATTTATTTATTTGTTTAAATTTAAAACTTACATTTTTTTAAATAATCCTCCTAATTCAATCTTTAAAATAATCTTTCAAAATTCTAATTTCTAAATTTAAATTCCACTTCCCGAAATTTTAAATTCTCGCATCAATTTATTTAAATCATCCTTATTTTATTTATTTATTTGAAATTCTATCATCAAGCAATTCCTCAAAATCCCGATTTCCAAACTCAATTTCCTAACTTCCGGAATTCTAATTTCCATACGTATTTATTCAACCATTATTTTTGTTATTATTATTATTATTACTATTTATTTATTTATTTAAAATTCTATCCTCAAGCAATTCCTCAAAATCCCATAACTCAATTTCCTAATTTCTGGAATTCCAATTTCCATATTTATTTATTTAATCCTTATTATTTTCATTATTATTATTATTTCATTTGTTTATTCTAAAATTCAATTTTAAACAATTCATTAAAATTTCCGACTTTCAAATTTAATTTCTAATTCCAAATCACATTAATATATTTAATTATTATTATTTTAATTATTTATTTCAAAACTCCATTTTAAATCAAATTCTCTAAAACTTCTGATTTTCGAATTAAATTCCTAGTCCCAAAAATTCCCATCTTCCCATTAATTTATTTAATCATTAGTATTTTATTTATTTGTTTCAAAACTCCATTTTAAATCAAAATTCTTTAAAACTTCTGATTTCCGAATTAAATTCCCATATTCCCATTAAATTATTTGATCATTAGTATTTCATTTGTTTATTTATTTCAAAACCAAATTCTTTAAAACCGCTGATTTCCGAATTAAATTCCTAAACCCGAAAATTCCCATATTCCCATTAATTTATTTAATCATTAGTATTTTATTTACTTATTTCAAAACTCTATTTTAAATCAAATTCTCTAAAACTTCTGATTTCCGAATTAAATTCCTAATCCCGAAAATTCTCATATTCTCATTAATTTATTTAATCATTAGTATTTTATCTCCATTTAAATCAATTCTTTAAAACTTCAGATTTACGAATTAAATTCCTAATCCTGAAAATTCCCATATTCACATTAAATTAATCACTAATAGTTTGTTTATTTATCTTAAAATTCTATCTTAAACAATTCTTTAAAATTTCTGACTTCTAAATCTAATTTCCAAATTCAAAAATTCCAGCATTCTCATTCATTTATTTAATCATTATTTTCGTCCTTATTATTATTATTCCATTTATTTATTTCAAAATCCCATTTTTTAAACATTTTTTTTTTAATCCCAATTTCTGAACTTAATTTCCGATTTCTAAAATTCTAATTTCTTTCAAGTTTGACATCCTAAAATTCCAACTCTTAAATTTAATTCTCAATATTCCAATTTTCGAATAAATTTCAAAAATCCAACTTTCTCTCAAATAGTTTTAATTCCACTTTGGTTTTCAAATAATCTTATTTTTCTCTTAACTTTATATAAGCATGAATGTCATTTTCATAATTTCAGAACAAATGGAATTTGTGAGATTAATTCGTGCAAGACCAATCGGGCTTTGGTGGGGGCCCCACATACGTGATTTTATGATTGATTGTTTTGTTTGTCACGTGCGATTTATTTATCCTGCTCTCCGACATGCATGCTATTATTTCTTAATTGCGCACTAACCTCTCTCTTGATGGCGCATGGTGGCTCGTCGCCCAGGTACGCACCTACTTTCACTCTGGTAATTGTCCAAGCATATTTTGATTCTCACGTGTGCATGATTTATTCTGGGTACTCATTGATCTACTCGTCCACTGCCATGATTGCTTCATTTTATTAGTAGAGACCCGCCTCTAGGGGCTTAGAGGGGTGCTACGGTCTTTACCGTACCTTCCCGATGAGTAACCTGACCCCCGAACCCGATCCGGTTTTTCACAGACCACCTTTTCCAAAACAAGGAGTCACCCTTAGGGTTTTTCTTTCTTATTTTGTTTACCCTTTAAAAATAAAACAAAAATAAGTGGCGACTCCAAATCAATTTTTCTTAATCAATAAAGATCAATTTTTCAAATTAAAATCGAGCTCGCCATCGAGTGGGAAACGCATTGAGCCGAAATGCGGGGTCCACAAAATGGCGACTCCACTGGGAATCTTTTAGAGGGTCAAGCTTGAACTTAAAGTGAAGCAAACGTGGCGTTTGGTGAGTCGATCAGTGGGTACTCATCTTTTGATTGCACATTGAGAGTTCCCGAGCTTTCACTTGGGACATTGACATGTTGATCATGTTGGTCAATTATTTTGATTGGGGATTATGATATAGCCAGTTTCTTCATGCCTCATTGATATATTTGTATGAGATATTTGACATGCTGATTATGTGATCGATTATCTTGATTGAGGATTTTGATTTTTCTGTGCTTCATTGCCATGTTTGTTGAGTACATTGACATGCTGATTATATTGATCGATCATCTTGCCCTGCTTAGCATAGTCATTCTGATTTTGCCATGATTGTTCTGTTCATCTCACATGCATGGATTCACTGGTATATATCATTTGACTTGATGTGTTGATTCTCTGGCTTGTATATTGTCTTGATCGCCTTTTGAGCATGATGTTCGTATCACTATTCGTCTTGATCGTCATAGTTTGTGTGCATGAGTGATATATCCTGTACTCTGTCTGACTGCATGTTGCATGATTGCCTCCCTCTGCATGATTGCATGTCGTTTGTCTATGTGAGTCTCACTTCTATCCCCCTACCTCCAACTCTCTTGGTTTCGGTCATTCATTTCATCTCAGTTCTCACTATTGCAAGTGTGAGACCTTCTGTGTGCTTGCTTTTTGACCGAGCCAGAGATTAGGAGTAGGGTCTAGCGACAGGCTATATCGATGCACGGGAGCATTCTAGAGGAGAGCGACACTTTGATGACGATTGGAGTCCGATCATTGAAGACCTGTATAGCCTCGAGCTAGGTTTCATGGATAGTCGTGCGACCAGTGTGTTTCCTCTTCTGCTCTAGATTCTTAGGGTTTTCGGATGCACCCACACCGCTCACTGTGCACTTTAGTTGACTATTGAGTGTTGAGAGTGTGAGAGCTTTCACTGTAGGAGCCCCCTGGGATGCGAGGTAGTGCATGTGTGGAGGTGATGACCACCTTGCATGGAAGCACCCCGTCTCTTCGGAGGCGTGCAGAGGGTTGCGTACCGCCGGAGGGTATGATCGCTTCTGCTAGGGATCCTCTAAAGTCCACCCATATCCATTTAGAGCCACCTTCACCTTGTAGTTTGAGCCGTAGATCCTTCGATTAGGACTCCCTCCCTACACGTGGGTGCATCTGAGGGCTTTCAGAGCCTCTGTGGTTACACTTCGGATTTGACATTCCCTCTTTTTAGTCTCCAGTTGAGAGTGCTCGGAGATCAGTATGAGTTTGAGTATCGATTGGATCACCTTTTCGTCTCGTCGCTCTAGATTATGTTTTTTACTTGATGAGTTTAGCATGTTTTCTCCCTAGGGTTTTCGTTCTCATTTCTTGGCTCGACACACTCCTTCACTTTGTTGTCACTCACTCGATACTTTGGGATATGTTTATTGATCATCTTTTTACACTGTATACCTATCATGAGCTCAGTACCATATTCTTTGTTTGATCTTTGGTTCGATTTTCGACTCAATGCTCACATTTTCATTACAGAAAGGTGAAAGGCATATTTTCATATTCACACATTTTTCGAGAGATTCGCCTTGATCACCTTATCATTTTGTCTCTTATGGAGCTCGAGTTGAAGGTTGAATCAAGGATATTTTTGGTCTAGACTGAGTATTGATCTCGTGATAGTGTTGTTATTCACATCCCATTCATTTTCTTCACACCTCGATTATTTTCTGGACCATCGATAGAAATTTTTTAGTCATATTTGTAGTCATCTCATGTTGGACACTCCTATGACTCTAGAGATTCTATCGTATATCCAAAATTTGATTGTCACCATATGATTGTGTATCACACCCTGTCATGTATTGGGTTGTGTTGTATCATGCGTTGGTCATTGTACGTTGCGTCCCGTGCCGTTGCATGAGTCGTGTTTGAGTCGTTTTGTTTGGGTTCTTTTGTAGGGGTCTATTTGTAGTCCCAGTCTTGGTTCAGTGCCCTAGGTAGAGTGGGATGGAGGTTGATTCGTATCTCTGAGCTGCTATAGGCAGATTCATAGTCAGTTTCGTTTGGTTAGCTTATCGCTTATGTGGTTTCGATTCAGGGGGCATTGACCAGTTTGAGTTAGAGGATGGATACTCTGCAAAGTAGGCATGTAGTGCTCAAGGACACGCCATCTGATATAGTGACACCACCTGTTCTACCTGTTCAGATGCCAGCTACACAGACTTCACGTGATCAGGCTACTGTCATTCCACCCATTGTCACACCAGTTACCATTAATGAGGATCCTCATTCCCGTATGGACATACTCGAGCGGAGGGTTAGACAGATGAGAGATCTTGATGAGATGATTTCATGGGATGACCCTGACGATGTGCCAGTGGCCACTTTGCCAGTCGGTTTCAGGATGCCTGATATGGAGAGATACACGGGTTTTGGATGTCCTCGTATTCATCTCAGACTTTATAGCACAGTTATGAGAGCTCTTGGTCTAGATGAGGCACAGTTGCTCACTTTGTTCCCATTGTCATTGAACGGCATGACGCAGAGATGGTACGCTTCATTAGAGACATCTCGTCGGAGAACTTGGGAGGGCTTAGCACAGGAGTTTCTGAGACAGTATTCCTTCAGTGGTGATACGAGCGCTACACGTAGAGAGCTTGAGTTGCTTAGACAGGGGTCAGATGAGCCTGTTTCTTCGTTTATCTCCCGCTGGAGGGAGAAGGCTGCGGAGATGATTGAGCGACCTACCGAGGGAGATCAGATGAGCATGTTTTTGAGGAGTTTGCACCCTAGGTTTGCTCGGCATCTGACAGGAGTCCCATTCCAGGATTTCAGATCATTGGTTCAGGCTTTGTTCGATGTAGATGATGGCATCTCTAGAGGATTATGGTCAGATATTATTCCTTCTCCGGATACTGAGGGGAAGGGAGTTGGTGGATCATCTGAGAGCTATGGAGGCGTATGTTCTGCAGACTTTCAGCATCGACGACCTGGTTATCATCCCTATGCGAGATCATTGCAGATACCTAGGAGTGATTTCCCACCTTTACAGCATCGTCATCCTCATTTAGTTCAGCAGTACCCTTCTGTGCATCCTCATACTGTCACAGTACGACCTTCATTCCAGTTTCAGCGTCCGCAGACTAGTATCCCACGGTATGAGCAGTCTCGCCCCCATCGGCGACGTCAGAGGACTTATTCTGATTTGGGGATGCCTTTGGATAGAGCTTTTGAGCGACTCAGAGCTACTGGGTTTTTAGTACCATTGGCCCCTAGGCCACCCCCGAGTACTTTACCTCCGCGTTTTCGCGCTCATGAGTTCTGCGCATATCACCAGATGGCAGGCCACCGTACTGATTATTGTGCTTCTCTGCGTCATACCATACAGGATCTCATTGACAGTGGTGCAGTTAGCCTTCCCATATCGACCACAGACACTGATCTTGGTCCAGATATGACTGCTGATTCCTTTCTGGTTTATTCCACACATGCGGTTCCTCCTCCTTCGGGTTTATACCATCACGTTTTGGACACCCAGGGCACTGATATTCACAGGACACTTTGATACCTTGTTGGTGTATTTTGGGACTACCTTGTTAGTTGGTTGTTTGAGTTTTTGTTCCCTTTTGCTTTGTATTTGGGTCTTGTTTTATAGTTAGTGATTCGTGTTCGTACCTTGTGTTTCGAGAGCAGTCCTTATTGTCCTATTTTTCGCATGATGTACTCTCATTTCACTTAGTGATATTGTTGTTTTCTTGGGTATGTGTTTCTGTCTTCTTTTTATTATTATCATTGTTTCGTATCATGCATTTTATGTGTTGTTATCTTGTATAGCATCGTGTGTTGGTTTGTTTTGTCTCTTGCATGTGTTCGTTTTAGAGTCTTGGACAGTTTTAGTATTGTGACTGGTCCCCGGGCAGAGATTGATGGCATGATGGTTATGATATTTTCAGAGTACATTGAGATTAGACTTCTTCAGTTGAGGTTCACCATGTCGGACGAGATCACACCCATTACTCTCACTACTCTTTACGAGATGATGGTGGATTTGACACGGAGGGTTGAGAGGATTGAGCTTATTTTGTCAGAGCATCCATCGTCATCGAGAGGAGCTCCAGGAGTAGCGATGCCTTCATTGCCACACTTGACTTCACCGACACCTGTTACTTTGGGTGCCTCGCATCCACGACCTCGCCCGCATTTATTACTCCAGTAGCATTCCTCATCCATTTCATTGGCTACGTTGGCACGACCTCCGCCCCAGTTTCAAGGCCCTCCAGTTATCACAGTTCCTCATGAGCGACTTCACCCTCGTCGACGATGTCAGAGACACTTCTTAGATTTGGGCGCACCCCTGAGCAAGGTTTTTGAGACGTTGCAGGCCATGGGATTTTTGGCTCCTCTGGCTCCTAGGGCACTTCCAGATCCTATGCCTCCACAGTTTCGGCTTGATTTATATTGTGCGTACCACCAGTCAGCAGGACATCACACTGATCGTTGCACTGCTCTACGACATGCCATACAGGACATTGTTGATTCTGGGACATTTGGGCATCCTCAGTTTGATATGTTTCCTATTCCTATCTCAGCTCAGGCCATGCATGCAGACGCTCCTTCACCAGCAGTCCCTGATCTTATTGACTTGGGCGATTGACTCATGATCGGCTTACCTTGGTGTGGTGGCACTCAGATTTTGTTCCTTGCTGTGGCCAGAGATGTGATGACAGGACCAGTCACTGTTTTTGTTTGTTTAGTCTTGTTTTACTTTTGACTTTTAGAGACTATAACTCGATTCTTGAGTATTGTCTTTGTTATCCTTCTTTTGCATGATGTACTCATCGGATTATCCCAGTGTATGCATTTTCCTTTATTGACGTATGCTTGTGTTTTATGATGTGCTATACTTTTGACTTGAGGCGTCTTTTCACTTGCATATTGTGGTCTTGAGGTTTGACCTATCATGGAGGATATTGAGCCTATTAGCCTAGGATCAGAGATTTGACCTAGGGAGTTCGAGACTGTGACATATCTTCTTATGATCAGAGCAGTACCTCGTTCACTTCCCACACCTTGCTTTTGTTTTGACCTACATCCATCCATTATGAGCTTTACACACCATCACCCTTGAGACCGTTATATGACCTTTCCATCCTCGGCTTTTCTACCTTTTCACATCCCCTTCCTGATTCGACCAGGTAGAGTGTGAGGAGTTTGGGCCCAGGGTTGATCTTGCATGGCGAGGGATATCTTATGATCTTTGGGTGGTTTACGATATGTGGATTGGTCGATTGCTTGATGAGACTGTCACTTATTTTGTCGTGAGTATAAGGATTGATATTGTATGATGAGAGTTGGCTTGTGATGGGCAGTATTACTTGATGAGATCACCGTTTACTTCGCCTGATGAGTACGATTGATACATGATCCTAGAGGGAAGTTCAGACCCAACTGGAGCGGACCTTATTTCATCAGGGAGCTGACCCCAGAAGGCGCTGCATGGCTGATGGATTTAGACGGAAACCGATTCTCAGAGCCAACCAATGTGGATCAGCTAAAGAGGTACTATGTTTGAGACCATGGTCGCAGGATGGGTGGCCATCATTTCGGTTAGCCATTACCTTGTTATTCCCTTTTGATACATAGTCCGTTGCTAGCCCATTGAGCCTCGCATGCGCATTATAACCTTTCTTTCTTATCGCCTTGCTCACATTTTCACACCGGGATAGGGGCCCTTTAATGTATGCATGCATTGTTTGGTAGTTTCATGAGCCTTGGACCTAGGGGCATGTTTTTCTCATCATTTTTTCCTATCACTGCACCTCTGCATTTTCATCTCATCTTATTGGTTGTGTTATTCATCTCTTCTTCTTTATCCTATCTACTATTTGTTTGTCTCATATTCTCTCCACCCTGAGTGGTGAGCCTCCTCAGTTCATCACATGGAGGATAGTCACATCATTTCCACCATTTATCTCACGGACATTGGTTTAGAGATCCTTAGTTTGAGAAGGTCATCTCGTTGGAGAGAGTTTTGGGTTGCCTTATCACTTGGGGGTGTGTTCATTTGTTATCGATATCGTCTTTGGGATTCATTTGTTCACGTTCAGGGTACGCGTATTTGTATATATGCAAAAAAAAAAAAAAAAAAAAAAAAAAAAAAAAAAAAATCATTATTTTTATTATTAGCACATGTGTGTATGTGCATAGTGTTCTCGATCATTGGGTATGTATATTGATGTCTGTGGGTCATTTTTATCGAGTATGTTCGTTATTGGGAGTTCGTATGTGAGCTCTCTGAGATCCCATGTTATTTGTATTACTTCGTCATATCTATTTGTGAGAGAGATGAGTGACCTTCTCCTTAGGACTCCGAGTCATTGTCCTTCCCATCATTACATTCATTATTGATGTGACTTCACTTCATGTTTGATCTGAGTCGATCACTACCTTTCTTCACATATCCATTGTTTCGCTGTCGTTTTTATCGTTGCTTGTGATTCATCTCATTCCCTTCACATCTTATTCTTCCCTTACAGCGACCCATCTCGGGTTCGATACTTCGCATCATCATTACACATATCACTACCAGTTCATTTTGCTTCATTTGTCTCCTTATCGATATCATATTCACGTTAGGCATTCTCAGGTCCATGGCTCATGGGGTTCACTATACATGTTGCATTTCATATATGAGGGCATGAGTTCTGATCATCGGGTATTTGGGCCTAGTTTCCTTTCATTTCTATTACCCTATCACCTCAGCCTACATTACGTCCCGTGTCTTAAGACCACTCTGAGGCCATGGAATCAGATGTCGTCTTCGGCAGCCTCTACTTGGACAGGTGATTGAGATCTGGTTGATATTTAGATATTGTCATGCTTCTTCTTCTGGGAGTCGCCTCTTTGATGTGTAGGTCTAATTCAGTTGTGTTCGGATTACCGGGATCATGAGTTTGATGATGATTGACTTGGTGTCACTTGTTTTTTTTTTACCTATCGTACCTTTGGTGTCACATTGCGGCATATCCCATTTCATTTGGAGGTTTATGGATCCTCACAGATTTGCACGTTCATTATCACTTACTGGATGCTCACGGAGACGTGGACATGATCGTTACCTTACAGAGCCCCCGAGATCCATCCAGCTAGTTCCGCACTTCTTGATGCTTGGATGTCATCATGCCTCTCCATCTGGGAGAACATCTTGGATATATGTGCACGATTCAGTTATGGATTCGGATGACTAGTGTTACATGTGCGACGATAGATGATTTCATGACATGTCCTTCGGACCTGTCGCGCACTTGATGTCATACTGGGGCATATTTTCCATTTCAGATGTGATTTGTAGATCTTCACTTATGTCACATGATCGATGATAGATGATTTCATGTCGTCCGATCTCTGACCTGCCATACATTCGATGCCCATACTGGGGCATATTTCCTTTTTGATTGAGATTTATGGATCTTCATGGAGTTGCACGCTCATCCCCCACTTACGAGATACACTTTGACACTATGTTTCCTCCGTGGAGCCTCTCGGGAGTTACCCAGTTAGGCTTGCACCTCGCGACGCTTCGATGTCATCATGCTTTCCTTCCGAGAGACGCCCCTTTGATCTATGGGTCTGTTTCAGTTGTACACGTGGATGACTTGGATCGCGCATTCGATGACGGGTGATCTGGGCTCATCTGGTTCTTTTGACTCATCATGCATTGTGTTTGATAGCTGTTATGTGAGCGATACTTGGGATTGATTCGAGAGCGTTTTGATTGTGATAGACCAGGAGTTATGGTATGACCCTACACTGGGGCATAACCATCTCAGAGAGTTCTTTTCTATTGGATGACCATTATGTTTGAGACATACTCTTCTCAGTTGATGATGGATTTTTGAGCCACGTCCATTCCTCGGAGGATATCAGATGTCCTTTTTCACATTGGAGCATGAGACATGATTGGCGCGTTTCATCTGGTGTATTTTACACAGGGGCATACCCCTTTCGGTCCATGATGGTTTTTAGGCATAGTTGTTCCTTGGAGGCGATTAGATTCATTTCACATTGGAGTACGAGATATGATTGGGTGATATATTTGATGTGATCACAGGAGCATAGCCTTCTCATCATTGTTGACATATTTTCGAGATGATTGGATCAGGACACGGACACTTATGAGAGCATGCAGCGGAGTTTAGTCATTTCAGGGTTTGCCCTATACTGGGGCACAACCCTTTCATTGGCTGTTGATCTTAGAGATATTAGTTCACATTGGGACATGCTCTTTCTTTGGGGGAGGTCAGATATTCTCTTCACATTACCACGATGGCTTTGATGAGCAGATGTTCATTTTGATCAGATGATGTATGATTGGTCGTATTCTTCTCATGGATGTTTGATTTGGAGATGTTTACACCGGGGCATAACCCACTCGTCTTGGTGATGATTTTGTGAGATGACAGTTTATGCCAGACACATACTTCCCAGAGTTTATCCTGCACTGAGGGCTTACCCATTTTGAGATGATGCATTCATACTGGGGCATAGCCGCCTTGCTGATTTTCACATTGAGACTCCACCTCATGTTTATGATTGCTGCTTTTGATAGATCATGGAATCATTGACACCCTGGGCTCAGTCTTCTCAGCATACTTAGTTTGATTTGGGTATTCACTTACCTTTGTTACGCACTCATGCATCCTACATTGTACACTATTATACCTGCACCCATCTTATCAGAGCCTTACACCTTTTGAGCCCACATATTTCATCGTCTTACATGACCTTATCCCATTCTCTTTATCAGAGGAAGACACAGACTAGTCTCGAGCTTTCTGGTTGAGTTTTCACATGCCTTTGGGCATTAGGTTCAACATCTTCCGTGATGGTAGGGCCTGTTAGATTATTGATATATTTGTGATGATGTACTCGTATTGATAGTTGACATATTGTGTCTTGATTTGCTTACATTTCAGACTTAGAGTTTTGGTCCGCATTGGTTTGATCCGTTATTTCAGTTTTGCTCTGTCAGCATAGTTTCGGTGATGTTTGGACTTGTTTTAGCATTTGTTCATTGAGGCTCTGCATGTGTTTTTTCATTGCATCATCATTGAGCATATCCCAGAGTGTCTTGTTTGGTGAGATTCCGTGTCTTATGTTAGTAACTATCCTACACTGGGGCATACCCCCATCCTTGAGTTCATCGGATCTTTTGCAGATTCTCTCACTACTCGATCTACTTCTTGATCTTTATGGGCCGTCACACTAGGGCATACCCCCCATCCTTGAGTTCATCAGGTCTTTTGTGTACTTTCTCACTGCTCGATCTATCTCTTGACCTTTGTGAGTTGTCATACTGGGGCATACCCCCATCCTTGAGTTCATTGACGTTTTGCAGACTTCTCTCATTACTCGATCTATTTCTTGATCTTTGCGAGTCATCATATCGGGGTATACCCCCTTTAGCGCTTCTACTACTGGGGCATGCCCCCTCTCTTTGGGTTTACCGTGTCTCGTGTTGATTTCATGGTTGTCAGACCCATTTGTCGACCTTTATGAGTTATCGCCTAGGGCATCCCTCTACCATCGTCTTGTTTCGGGCATCCCCCTATTGTCATCTTATTTAGGACATCCCCCTTCTTTCAGTTATTTCACCATCATAGATTTTCATCTATGAGCATTTGTTTTAGTTATCACCACCATAGATTTTCATCTATGGGCATTTCAGTTATTTCACCATCATAGATTTTCATCTATGAGCCTTTATTTCAGTTATTATCACCACCATAGATCAGACATCTATGGGCATTTCGGATTCACCACCAGGGATTTTCATCCTTGGGCTTCGATCAGTTTTCACCACCATAGATTTTCATCTATGGGCATTTCAGTTTTCACCACCATAGACTTTCGTCTGTGGGCTTTGCTTCAGTTATATCACCACCATAGATCTTCATCTATGGGCATTTCAGATTCACCATCATGGATTTTCATCCATGAGCCTTTGTTTCAGTTATTATCACCACCATAGATCAGACATCTATGGGCATTTCAGATTCACCACCAGGGATTTTCATCCTTGGGCTTTGATCAGTTTTCACCACCATAGATTTTCATCTATGGGCCTTTCAGATTCACCATCATGGATTTTCATCCATGAGCCTTTGTTTTAGTTTTCACCACCATAGATCTTCATCTATGGGCTTTGATCAGGTTTTCACCATCATAGATTTTCATCTATGAGCCTTTATTTCAGTTATTTCGCCACCATGGATTGGCATCTATGGGTCTTTTTTATTGTATCACCACCGTAGGTCTTCACCTATGGGCTTTCTAGTTTAGCGTTTAGAGTTAGCTTTTTGGTTTGGCTTCCAGAGCCGTTGTTTTTCTTAGTTTAGCGTTTAGAGTCAGTCCCATCATTCAGAGTCACAGCTCCTAGCATTCATATTCACTGGCATTGCACATCTTACCTTCAGGGTTTTGCGTTCGTCCGCGGTTTTCCTCACTTCGTTACCCGGTGCTTATCGTATATTCATCTCGTACTCTGGGGTGATTCGACCGTTACTCATCTTTGATATGGTTTTTCGAGTCATTTTTGGGGACGTCTTAGAGGGAGCCTAGGTCCTTAATGTAGCTTTAGAGGCGCTTTGGGACATCTTTTTCTTTGTTAGGGTTAGAGCCTTTGTGTTCATCTGTTGGCTTGAGTGAGTTCTTATTTTACTAGTGTCCTTTTGGGGGTCTCCTTCGTTCTTCGGTAGAGTTCACTTCATTACACTCACTATTCACACTTTCTTTTCATTCTAGTATTCATATTCCTTGCACTCGTGAACTCTACCAAAGAGGGGCATATTTGTAGACCCCCCCGAGGAGCTGGGGAGTTTTTTTCTTTTTATTATCATTTTTTTTTTTTTTTTTTTTTTTTTGCTGCTTTTCAGGGGACCTCTCAAGTGGGCTGCTTTCAGGCGGCTGAAGGGGACTGATGGTGGGCTACTCTCGGGGCGACCAGATGGGACGTGTAGCAGCAGCCGAGGATGGCTTGCTGAGGAAGACACAAACAGAGGAAAGAAAAGGAGGGTCAGGAAAGGGAGTTGCGGGAGGAGCCCGTTCTTCTGAGGGTTGCAGCCTAAAAACGCCCAGCTGAGGGAGGGATTTTCAGGTTTGGTTACCATGTTTTTCACGTATATTTTCATTCTTCATGCTTTTCTGTTATCTTTTTTTTTGTTGATGCTCAGATGATATTTGTTGCTTGGGAGTGAGTACGTTCATATTTTGCTAATGGGTCTTTGCTGAAGTTTAGTTTGCCCTGTTCTGATTTCTGCATGAGATGTTTTGTACCTCTGTTTTACCTTTTATTTGGTGCTCATTTGATTTCATCCACCCTCGTATGAGCTCATTGATCGTTATATGAAATGAGGCTTGTATGGGTTTCTTTTACTCCTACACGTTGTGCTCTGTTTTTCTTTTCCATCTTCCCCTGTTTCGGGTATCTAGTCATGGAGTGCATCATTACTCCTATTTCCGTCCATGGGAGCAAAGAGTTACAGAGGATATATATTCAGTGGTGAATAGGTTATATGTTGCTAGTACTGAATCCCATGCAGGGCAAATATTCTGTCAGGTTGGTGTTCTTGCTTTGACGGGTTCTCTGCATCATGTTGATGAGGACCTCTTTGGGTGGGGGTTATGTGAACGACAAGTCCAATCTGGAGGACTAAATGGTCTACCAGGGAAGCCTCCTGATGACTGTTACTCATGGTGAAGCTATCATGGCTAAATGGCTTCTAAAACTTCAGCCTGTGACTACTTCTCCTTATGTATTATTATCAAACTTGTATGCTACAGATGGGATGTGAGACAGTGTTGCAGAGGCAAGGCTTGAGGTAGAAAGGTTGAAGAAAGAGAAGAAGTTGTCCTTTACATTGTCACCAGGGCGTTTTTTTTTCTTTTAACACTTAAACGTCTTCATTCTCTCTCATGCGTAATACCCACATTTTTCCTTGACTTTTCTCCCACTCAACTATCCTTCCATCCTCTCTCTTATGCATGCAGCCATGTTTTGCTCCCAAACCTATTTAATATGTGGGGACCACATGTTTTGCTCCCAAGTCTCTTAAATATATGGTGGTCCCGGGTGATTTTCTTTTCTTTGCCATCTAACCACTCCTAATAACAAAGCCACAACTTATATTTTAATATTATTACTTATGTCTCCATATTGTAATATCCAACCGAAAATCTCAATTCTAAATCTAATTTTCAAAATCTCAATTTTCATTTCATTCCCAAAATTCAACTTCCACATTTATTTGTTTAATTACCATTATTATTGTAATTATTACTATTGTTATTGTTATTGTTTTTATTTTATCCATTTATTTATTTTTAAATTCCATTCTCAAATTTTATTTATTTATTTATTTTTAAATTCCATCTTTTAAACAATTTTCATAATTGAAGTTCCAATTTAAAAAAATCCCAATATTCGCATTCATTATTTAATTATCATTTTCGTTTTTATTATTTTTATTTTTATTTATTCATTTATTTATTCTTAAAAATTTCATCTTTAAACAATTCTTCAAAATTCCGATTTTAAATTTAATTCCAATTTTCGAAATTCCAATTTTCATATCAATTTATTTAATCGTTATCACCTTATCCATTTATTTATTTGTTTAAATTTAAAACTTACATTTTTTTAAATAATCCTCCTAATTCAATCTTTAAAATAATCTTTCAAAATTCTAATTTCTAAATTTAAATTCCACTTCCCGAAATTTTAAATTCTCGCATCAATTTATTTAAATCATCCTTATTTTATTTATTTATTTGAAATTCTATCATCAAGCAATTCCTCAAAATCCCGATTTCCAAACTCAATTTCCTAACTTCCGGAATTCTAATTTCCATACGTATTTATTCAACCATTATTTTTGTTATTATTATTATTATTACTATTTATTTATTTATTTAAAATTCTATCCTCAAGCAATTCCTCAAAATCCCATAACTCAATTTCCTAATTTCTGGAATTCCAATTTCCATATTTATTTATTTAATCCTTATTATTTTCATTATTATTATTATTTCATTTGTTTATTCTAAAATTCAATTTTAAACAATTCATTAAAATTTCCGACTTTCAAATTTAATTTCTAATTCCAAATCACATTAATATATTTAATTATTATTATTTTAATTATTTATTTCAAAACTCCATTTTAAATCAAATTCTCTAAAACTTCTGATTTTCGAATTAAATTCCTAGTCCCAAAAATTCCCATCTTCCCATTAATTTATTTAATCATTAGTATTTTATTTATTTGTTTCAAAACTCCATTTTAAATCAAAATTCTTTAAAACTTCTGATTTCCGAATTAAATTCCCATATTCCCATTAAATTATTTGATCATTAGTATTTCATTTGTTTATTTATTTCAAAACCAAATTCTTTAAAACCGCTGATTTCCGAATTAAATTCCTAAACCCGAAAATTCCCATATTCCCATTAATTTATTTAATCATTAGTATTTTATTTACTTATTTCAAAACTCTATTTTAAATCAAATTCTCTAAAACTTCTGATTTCCGAATTAAATTCCTAATCCCGAAAATTCTCATATTCTCATTAATTTATTTAATCATTAGTATTTTATCTCCATTTAAATCAATTCTTTAAAACTTCAGATTTACGAATTAAATTCCTAATCCTGAAAATTCCCATATTCACATTAAATTAATCACTAATAGTTTGTTTATTTATCTTAAAATTCTATCTTAAACAATTCTTTAAAATTTCTGACTTCTAAATCTAATTTCCAAATTCAAAAATTCCAGCATTCTCATTCATTTATTTAATCATTATTTTCGTCCTTATTATTATTATTCCATTTATTTATTTCAAAATCCCATTTTTTAAACATTTTTTTTTTAATCCCAATTTCTGAACTTAATTTCCGATTTCTAAAATTCTAATTTCTTTCAAGTTTGACATCCTAAAATTCCAACTCTTAAATTTAATTCTCAATATTCCAATTTTCGAATAAATTTCAAAAATCCAACTTTCTCTCAAATAGTTTTAATTCCACTTTGGTTTTCAAATAATCTTATTTTTCTCTTAACTTTATATAAGCATGAATGTCATTTTCATAATTTCAGAACAAATGGAATTTGTGAGATTAATTCGTGCAAGACCAATCGGGCTTTGGTGGGGGCCCCACATACGTGATTTTATGATTGATTGTTTTGTTTGTCACGTGCGATTTATTTATCCTGCTCTCCGACATGCATGCTATTATTTCTTAATTGCGCACTAACCTCTCTCTTGATGGCGCATGGTGGCTCGTCGCCCAGGTACGCACCTACTTTCACTCTGGTAATTGTCCAAGCATATTTTGATTCTCACGTGTGCATGATTTATTCTGGGTACTCATTGATCTACTCGTCCACTGCCATGATTGCTTCATTTTATTAGTAGAGACCCGCCTCTAGGGGCTTAGAGGGGTGCTACGGTCTTTACCGTACCTTCCCGATGAGTAACCTGACCCCCGAACCCGATCCGGTTTTTCACAGACCACCTTTTCCAAAACAAGGAGTCACCCTTAGGGTTTTTCTTTCTTATTTTGTTTACCCTTTAAAAATAAAACAAAAATAAGTGGCGACTCCAAATCAATTTTTCTTAATCAATAAAGATCAATTTTTCAAATTAAAATCGAGCTCGCCATCGAGTGGGAAACGCATTGAGCCGAAATGCGGGGTCCACATTTCTATATTTTTAAACATGTCTTAAAAATAGCTCTTATATGTAATATTTTATTTTTAACAATTTTTTATATTTATATAATCATTTTTTAAAATATCATTCAAAAAACAATTAAAAGATATTATTTAAAATACCCTACTTCTGTCTTTATTAATAGAAAATTGTTTTTCATTTTCTAATTGTCAAACATATTTTTTTCTTTTTATAAAAACAAAAACCTATTTTAAAATATAATTACCAAACAGGCCTTACCCTTCCCCTTCTCTTCTACTTGCACTTGCTTCTCCTCCAAGCCTCAAACTCTTCCATAAGCCTAAACATATTAGGAAGAAAATTGTTGTTTTAAAACAATAAACAAACAATTATAATAATAATAAAAGTGAAGAGGTAAGGAATTTCTTGTCCAACAAGGGAGAGCTAGACATAAGACAAACTTTTACCATTAACTTTTATGTTATATTTTTTTTAGGTTCCATCACTAATTTCAAATTTCATTGATTAGTAGCTTTGAGACATATTTTATATATAATATTTATTTTTTAGAGAATAAATTTAAATTTATAGAGAATTGTTAAACATAAATTTTATAAATAAAAATAAAATTATAGGAATGTTAACCGATAAAATTTGAAACCAATAATAATTACATGTTTTTATACCAAACCCCGTGAGATTTGAACGAAATTATTTTTTCTATTTTCAATCATTTTCTTCACAAATTTCATCCAAATGCATTATAATCGAGCTTTTAAACACACGAAAATATCAAATCTTTGTTAAAAAAGAAACCCATATCATTGAGAGCAATAATACTCTAGATGCATTTAACATTAAAAAATGGTTGGCAATAGTAGTTGAGGAATCCAAATGCTGTCACAATGAAAAGGATTCCCTTCTAGTTGAAATTTGAGTAAACCCCACAAAAATTTCTTTTATGTTGGATCACAATAGAATATTTTTATCTCCATGAGTAGATGATTGTAATATATTTAAATGTTCAAAATTATTTATGGGCAAATAAGAGATTTAGCTCAAAATGACTCGTATATTTAAGAAAAATATGGTTGAAGAAAGTAATTTCAAATCTCAATATCAATGGTTGAAGGATTTTATAAACATTTCATAAGCTTAGAAAAAATGTGGGTTTAGATAGTAGTTCATATGAGTGTAAGCTTAAGTAGATGAATGTGAATTTGAACTTAATTTAGATCCATATGTTTAGAGAGGTTAACTATAAAACCCAACAATAAAAAAATAGTGTATTCCATATATACCCTTTTTTGCAAGGGGCACATCCCATCCACCGATCATCATTTTCTTTTTTTTCTATTTTAAGTCATTCATAATTCCAATAACTATTTCGTACGTTTATGAAGGTTAACAAAAAATAATATTTTCCACAAACACTTACGTTCAAAGATCACATTTTATCCACTAATTATTATTATTGCCTTTTTTTTCAAGTCATTCCCAATTTCTATAACTTTTCCATAGGGGCACATCGCATCTACTAAGCATCATTCTCTTATTTCTTTTTAAGTCATTCCCAAGTCCAATAACCATTCCGTACGTTTATGAAGGTTAACAAAAAATAATGTTTTCCACAAACACTTGACATTCAAAGACCATAACTTTTTCACAGGGGCACATCTCATCCACTAATCATCATTCTCTTATTTCTTTTTAAGTCATTCCCAAGTCCAATAATCATTTCGTATGTTTATGAAGGTTAACCAAAAATAATGTTTTCCACAAACCCTTGACATTCAAAGACCATAACTTTTTCATAGGGGCACATCTCATCCACTAGTCATCGTTCTCTTATTTCTTTTTAAGTCATTCCCAAGTCCAATAACCATTTCGTATGTTTATGAAGGTTAACCAAAAATAATGTTTTCCACAAACGCTTGACATTCAAAGACCATAACTTTTTCATAGGGGCACATCTCATCCACTAATCATCATTCTCTTATTTATTTTTAAGTCATTCTCAAGTCCAATAACTATTTCGTACGTTTATGAAGGTTAACAAAAAATAATGTTTTCCACAAATACTTGACATTCAAAGACCATAACTTTTTCATAGGGGCACATCTCATCCACTAATCATCATTCTCTTATTTCTTTTTAAGTCATTCTCAAGTCCAATAACCATTTCGGACGTTTATGAAGGTTAACCAAAAATAATGTTTTCCACAAACACTTAACATTCAAATACCATAACTTTTTCATAGGGACACATCTCATCCACTAATCACCATTCTCTTATTTATTTTTAAGTCATTCTCAAGTCCAATAACCATTTCGTACGTTTATGAAGGTTAACAAAAAATAATGTTTTCCACAAACACTTGACATTCAAATACCATAACTTTTTCACAGGGGCACATCTCATCTACTAATCATCATTCTCTTTTTTTTTTTAAGTCATTCCCAAGTCCAATAACCATTTCGTGCGTTTATGATGGTTAACAAAAATAACGTATTTCACAAACAATGCTATCCACCAATTATCATCCTTGCCTTCTTTTTTAAGTCATTCCCAATTTCCATAATCATTTCACCAAAAAATTGATTGTTATATCTTAAAAGATAATTATTGTTAATCATAAATGCTCGAATGAAGCAAATTCTAAACCATAATATAAATATCTAAATCATAAATACTTGAATGAGACAAACTTGTTTTAAGGACAGAATGAAACTTGAATTTCAATCAATCTTATTTATAAGTTTCAATTTCTATTTACTTTACTAATATTAAATATATTTTAAACAATTTGGATAAGTGTATTGCGAAACGAGGATACGCAGAATTGGAATACGAAACAAGGTGAGAGCTATGCACTGACCTCATTTTCCCAAAAATTAAAAGCAAATATGATTAAAACCTAGACCAAGCGACAACCCACCACAAATATCTCTTAACACCTGTCTCAGATGTGGCTGAGGGTGGTTGACACTTGACAAATTCTTGCAACCACCATTAACCGGGTCTTTGTGTTGTGTTTCCCGGAAGAAATGCCATAAAGAAGGCAATGGGCAAAGGTGGGAGAAAGGTCAATTAGATGTGTCCTTATCAGTACAGACCAGGTCCATAACGTTTGCTTAGGTTAGGTGGCCCATTTAATAAAGTAAATTTTGTGCTTTTTCTCCATTTAAAAGTCAGTGTCAACACAGATAAAGTAATGGAAAGGTACAAGTTGCAACATGAATCCCATGGTGGCTCGATTAAATGTTTTACGTGTCTGATTGTAAACCGTAAAAAATGGGGTCACTAATCAAGGCAAAAATATCAAATAATAGTAGGTTTTATTAAAAAGATGAGGCCAAGTACAATATTCCCATCATGTTTGGATTAGAATTTTGTAAGTTGGTAATGAAATTTGAATAAATAATTGGAGAAGGGGTGGTGGGTAAGTACTTATCCAGGGGTTTGTACAGGTAATTTGTGGTAAGTTTCCAAGTTTCAGGATGGGCTGGGCAAACAGGGAGACATGGGCATTCTATCCCTTTCAAGATTCAAATTCAAGGCCGGGGCCTTCCTTGTGTACAGTTTTTTCACATTAGAGCCCTGCTCGTGTACCAGCTTTAGTAAACTCCTCTTCGCATTTGCTCTAAATGGACTGTTGGAAGCCAAGAATCCATCCACTAAGTGCAGGTAGGCCTCCAAGTCATGACAACATGCTACGTCGGCATTGGGCTTCAGATAAGGCGATTGTTTGGTATCCACTCTGAGCTCTGTCCCTACGTGCGAATATGCCCATGGCATCTTGTCCAGCACATTGAGGACTCCGCCCATTTTTGTGTTTCTCAACTTCTGGTCAAGTTCTTCACTTACAAACATTCCTGGGACTCTGGTTATCACGTCCTGAGAATTTACTATACGTAGAACTTTGACGTTGTTTTGTTTAATGCGATTGGCGAAGCCTCTGTTGCCCACTCGAGGCCCTCCAAAGGAGAAAACCGCTAGTGGGGGCACCTCGAAGTCACAGGTACTCAACTCGTCGGCTACTAACACGGCTAGGGCCGCACCAAGGCTGTGCCCGGTCACTGTGATGCTGAGGGTCTCGCCCTTGTATACCTCCATCAGCCGCTGTATCTCTTGGACCACGGACTCTGCTAGGCTCGGCACGTGAGCTCCACGAGTCTTGTACAGGCTCAAGAACCCGCACTCCACCTTGGGTTGCCCCTGGCCCTGGACTGAGTCATCTTCACCCGGGATTTGGACCAGTAAGTCCCTCATGTTCTCCGCCCATTCTAGACACGTGGCGGTTCCACGGAGGGCGATGACTATGTCTCTACGCCCCATCCTTGCGATCTCCCTTCGGTCCTCGCAGACCGCCACGTAGCCCATCCAACTCGACCGCTGGGTCATCCACCCGAGATCGGGAGCCACGTCGTCAACCCAGTCCGGCAACCCTACTGATGAAGTGGCGTAGAGGCTCTTCGTTACTCTATAGGCCCTATCCGGAAGCGTTACATGGCGAGGAAGGGGAGGTTCCTCCGCTGACATGGCGGGGTTGGAGTGGAATGAATGGTACGCGGCTTGCACGAACTCGCCGTATCGCACCACCTCTCGCCGGAGATTCTCGTCGAGAGGGTCGAGCATGCCGGACCAGTCTTTGCTGCCATGGTACTCGCGCCACCGCCCGCCGAGAGTATTTCTTGGAGAATACTCCTGCGATTTCGATAGAAGCCGCTGGAGGCGGTTCATATGGCGCGGCGACATTTCCTCTGTCGCCTTCATCTCCGGCCAGAGTCTGGCCAAGCTCAGGCCTTCTAACAGACCTCTTCCCTTGTTCTCTGGCAACCCATCACTGGAAATTTTCTCAACTGGTTGGGACAGAGGAGGCTGTTCTTGCTTCTGAAGCAGTTTTTCAAGGTTGGAGAGGTGAAGCCGAGTCATTTCGATGTTTGCGACCCTTTGCAGAGGCTTTGCAGAAGGAGGACGCTTGGTTAAAGGGTTCAAAGGCGATCCACTACATTTAAAGCTGGCACGCCTCGCCTGAAAGAGGTGGAGGTTCTGAGCCGGGAGCGTAGCACCAATCTGCATGGAGAGAGGGGTTTACTGGAGAAGACAGAAACGGCGGCCTTCGCCCCAGAATTGGAGAGTCAATGGGATATTGGGAGGAGATCCAGCTACCAGTTTAAACAATTTGGATTCAAATGACTCCCGAAATGGATATATAAAGGAGATTTTAGGGGAATGCCATTGAACTTGTACTAAATTACAAAAAATACCACAGTGGTCCAATCCGTGGAAATCCGGAAACTGCCTGAAGGCGGGGGAAGGGTACGTGTGGAATTGAACTAAGAACTGACCCCTTCTCTCTATCACATGAAATTGAATTCGCTGATTCGTACTTCAGAAAAGTCTGCTACAGCCTACATGGCACAGAACCGCTATCCCTGCTTTCATACTTCAATTTGACTGGAGGGCCCTCTCACTTCTCCTGTTCTCCATCCTTTTCGCCCCAAAAATTACAACTCTACCCTTCCTTGCGTTGAAAGCGTTACTTGACGGCTCGACGCTCACTCTCCTACATTTCTGGGGTCCTTCTCTCTCATGCATCGTGACCCCCGTAATGGAATTTCATTTATTCACGACTATTCAATAATCCCCAAAATTATTTCATATACTTTTAAGAGTTTTAAAAGTAGGTTTTGGTTAGAGAAGACTAGAGATTAGTAGTTGACGTGGATTCTGAGTGGTCCAAAGAAGATCGATAATGTGGGTAGCCACAAAACCTAACATATGTTCACAATTTGCCTTCAAACATCTCCCCTCCAGTCACCAACTGAACAGTCTGGACAATCCCTTTTGTCATGCTATTTACGTATACGCTTACCCAAACATATGTTGTCGTCTTTGGACAAAATTCAGACGGTTAATATTTCTGACAATCTCATGAACATAGAAGAAGTAAATAAATTCATGTTTGACCAACATAAACTCAACTATCTATAATCGCTATTTAATTTGGCAGGTGGCGTGTGACACTATTTGTTTATTTCGTGCATGTCCATGTCCTCATTAAATAAACATAACAAATCATGGGCGGTGGTTAACCGCGTCAAATGGCCCGACTCACTGAAACACGGGCGCCCTTCTCTATTATAATCCCACTAGTTGCATTAATTTATGGAAGTAAGTAAGTATGATTAGGTAATTCCGAGTAAGGTTTTCGATGGTTTTCCAAAAAGTATTCGATATTTAGAAAGATATTAATAACTTAAGATGGTCAAATATATCGACAATGAAAGCTCCCAATCTTTAACTGAGTTGAAGTCATTGGAAAATGAATACAATATTAAGAAATGCATGTCAAAAGATTCAATCAATCATACCGCGTTTCGTGTAGATTTAGTTCGTAGTATCTTGTATTCATTATTTTGTATCTTAGTTTTATTCATTTGTATTTCATTTCATTTTTTTGTTCTTTGATGATTTACATTTCTTTTATACTCTCAACGATGAATGAAGATTAAAAGTCCAATAAATATCGATTCAATATGTTAGTTTTTTTTCCCCCTAAAATTTTATGTTAACATAATTAGAAAAATGGTTTTAAGAAAATGATTTAAAACCATTCATAGGTGAAATTGAGTTCAAAGAAACATGACATTTGATTTTAATAAAAAAAAAAAGTTAATTTCATTTACCTCCTTTAAGGTTTTGATTAAATATATCTAACTTTTATAAATTTGAAATTTTGTCATGCACCTTTCTTATTTTGAGTCTGAGGGGGGAGATGAGTGAAAATAAAAAAAATGAGGTATTTGATGAAATTTTAAACATATATGTATTTAGTTGAAATTTCAAGGGAGATGAATGAAATTAACCTTTTAAAAAAACATGTTTTTGCTAAAAAAAGAGTCTCGTATCATAACACATGATCCTTTTAATAAATATATTCAACGTCTTAGAGACACAAGCATTTCACTAACCACCACCTATAAATATGAACATGAGATCTCTCAACGGCTTTTCACTTGTTCCAATAATCATATGTTTTTTTTTTTTCATCAAATCATTCATAAGTGTGAAATTTTATTTCAAGGCAAGTGTGAGATGCAAGTATATAATTTTGTAGCATTTGTAAAGAATACAAAACATTATTCAATTTGTCATTACTTGTAATTTGAAGTATTTTCTAAAAATTTTGAGGAAAAATATAAAGGAAATAAAATAAAAATAGATTTAAAATCAATAAATTATTTTTACATGTTTCTTTAAACTCATTTATCTTATTTTCCTTTATTATATAAAGATTAAATAATTTTAAAATATATAAATTTCTAATTAATTTAAATTATATTTGATTTTCTTTCATATTTTTCATAGTAAAACTAAATATGAAAAAAAATTAAATTCTTTAGTATTTTTTTTCCTTTCTTAAATAATTTTGAGAAGCAAACATAATCTAAAATGATCATTTTATTTTAGGAAATAACTCTTACTAAATCACAAACACCCGAGAAAGGTAAACTCATCTTAAGGACATGAAATCAAAATTTAACCTCAATCAACCTTATTTATGAATTTAATTTATATTTACTTTATTAATTACACATGTATTAATGCTTATCTTCAATCATTAATTTGCACAACAAACACATTCAAAATATTTATTATTTTAAAAAAAGTATACATATTGCACTAGTAATATAATAAGGTTATAAACTATTTAGTTTCTTCGTTAGATGTACAAGCGCCACTCATAATTTTACTAACATGTGAAAAGTACATCAACTTAAGAATTAATTAATTATTATTTTTATTAATTTGGTGTATCTCCATTCATCTTTTTGTTGATCTCCTTTTATAATGTGCCTAATCACAAGCTGAGATGACTTATCCTTTAATTGTAAACTAATGGTCATGCACGTCAATAGTACACCAACTCAAGATTTTGTATTTATTTATTTATTAATTATTATTAATTTATTAATTTGGTGTATCTCCATTCATCTTTTTGTTGATCTCCCTTTATAACGAGCCTAATCACAAGCCGAGATGGCTTATTCTTTAATTGTAAACTAATCGGCATGATCTTTGTGTGAGAATCACTGCTTAATGAGATTATGCTTCTCTTTTTGTCACTTCATATAATTTATATGTACTTTAATGAATTAAAAAGTTGATCTCTTTTTGCTTTGGCACTATGTAGGTGTGTTTTTTGCTTTGTTTTAGATAGTTGGAGTATAAAATCACGTTAGAAATGGGAGAACCGTGGAGTGTGGGTTGCAACTTGAAAAGAGGAATAGTTAGAATTTAGAGAAGGGGTAGTGGAGAAGAACCAGACCCATTAATTTTGTACCCACTAGTATGCTATCACTAGTTTAATTGATCCTCTATGCATTTATTTTCACTACCTCAAGAACAAAATTATAGTGAACAATTTATGTTACATTTGTATTTTGGTCACATTTTTTCTATGCTTTGATTTTATACATTTGTATCATTGTTCAATCATATAAATTTTATCATATACTTTTAATGGGTCGGAATTGCAAGTTTATTAAATTGATTTACAATATTAAATATTATCTAATGTTTAATATACTAAGGATGGATAGATAAAATAGAAGGTTACGTTATTCCTAATAGATGTAAATAAGGTCAGATTAAGATAAGATTGATAACTAAATAAATAAAATTTAATTTTTTTTTTAAATTAAATGAGTAAGATAAATTTAAATACACTTAACTTTTATATAAAAAATAAACATTTTTATATAAATAATATAAATTTATCATGTATTATTAATATATGTTATTAAGAATTATGTTTTTTAATGTTTACTTTTTTAAATAATCTTTTGAAACCATTATCTTGTATTAGGCTTTTTATTTATTTATTTGTTTATTTTTGTTTTTAGGTGGGAAAAAAGAAAGGAAATTGTAGCCAAATACCATCTCGCTTTCAAATTGATTGCATTTTATTATTTTTATTTTTTTTATAAAGGAAAAATAAACATTAAGAAAATTATTTTCTCTCATTTAGTTTATTATAAAAAAATAAAAAATAAAATTCAATATAATTAAAATTAATTAAAAATTTATAAATAAAAATAATTTATCAATATCATTTTTTTTTAAAAAAAAATTCTTCACTTGTCTTTTTTTTTTTTTTTCCATTTTTATTTTCTTTCCTCCATATTACAAATGATATTGATATCGGTATCTCCATATCAACTAATAATGTTATTAGATGATGTACTTGAGGTTAAAGCTTCCTTATTTTTGTTTTTGGTTATTAGACCTATTAGAAACCTTATGATGCATGAATATTGTGTTGTGAAAACTTGATTTTGCCTCTTTGTCATATAAACAGACAGAGTAATGGTCGAGGTCGAGTTCTATTTTTGGTCTTCCTCATGTTTTCTTTCATTTTTTTTGAAATCCGAACATAATATCAATTTTTTTAATAGTGAGGTACGAGACAATCGGTCATAAATATTGTTCATATAATATGAATTATCAAGGAAGAAATTGAAAACATTTGTCTTGTAGCACTTAAGAAAACAAGAAATAGAATATATTTAGATAGAATTAACACACTGAGGTCTGTCCAAATTAATTAAAAAGCATGGGACAAGCATTGGCTTGGATTAAGGAAGTTGAAAGGGTAGCAAATGTCAAGGGAGCCGAGTGAATTAATGGGAAAGCGAGGGTTGGTTTCAAAGCGAGAACGACCACCGACGCACAGTTGTTTATGCGACCAAGTACTAACAACTAAAAGAGAGGGCAGACACGCAGTAAGACATGTGATTGGCGAAAGATGGGCGTAGGTGGGCGGAATACTGGAGACAGGAGAGTGGTGTGGTGCTTGACCTGCAGCATGTGCCACATTTGCATCACAACCTAAGCTTGTTGGTTGGTTTGGCTCCCACCCAACAACCAAGACTCCCCCAGTAATCTCCTTCCAAGTTCTAACTCTTCACTTCTGCGAAAATCTCCTTCTTGACGGTTTCTTCATTCCTAATTTTTATTAAAGTGCTTTAGTATTTTACTTTTATATAAAATTTCATTTCACAATGTTTTTATAAAACATTTAAAAAAAAATAAAAATCAGGCGTGGACTAAATTTCAAAAACACTTCTAAGAATTAAAAAATCACTTATCGTGTTTCGTAGATAAATACTTGATAGATGATTCAATCAAAAATAATTTTGGAAAAAATAATAATGCGTTTGGAAGTAATTTTAAAAAATGTTTTTAATATTTAAATGATAAAAAATTTTAAGTATTAAAAAGATTAAAAACACTTTATAAAATCATTATCAAACATATTCTAACTTTATAAAACAACGTCTCAAATAAAAACACCTCACAATGCATTCTTATATTCATATCATTAAATTCTACAATATGCATTTTTTACTTAAATTTTGATTTTATTTAATTTTTTATTTTAAATTTTAAGTAAAATCAGGAATTTCTATATAAAAATAAAATATTTTATAAAAAAAATTATAAATTTACCTCGCACCTTTTAAAATCAATTTTTTTAAAAAAATTTAAAAAATTAAAGGATATAGCAATTTTTTTAAACAATTTTTAAAATAATTACTTTTTCAATATAAACTTCTGTGATTTAATGGGGTTTTAGAATTTGACTAAATTATTATTTTTAATTTTAATATTTGCTTCTTGAAAGTGCTTCTTGGCATATACACTCTCATCTCTAAGAAGACAGATCCAAAAAACTAAAATGGTGGCACCATCTCATCCACAGAAGAAGTGATTTGATTCACACGTTAGCAATTAGGCAATTACTATGAATGCCCGCTTGCTTCTTGTTGGTCCAACATCAGCATTGAAGATGCCACCATATTTCACATCCTCCCGTTGAAATATTTTCACGTTTTAAGTTTATCACCACTTCCACATTGTAATCTGCGCTTCCTCGACATCACGTCCTAATCATAACATTCTTGAATACTACCAACACTTTTCCTCAATTTTTTCATGCCTTAAATTATTTGACTTTTGATCGTTTTGGTTTACTTTTTACTTTTTTTGTTGCCAGTTCCACATCGATATATCACTACACCCCCGTTTGGGTGGTCGAACACCGTCCACCTCCACCACACCTCCACTACTACCACTTTCCATCTTCCCAAACACCACCTCACGAAAAACACAATCATAGGACCCGACCACATGGAAACTTTCTTGTTGGATAATTTCTAGGAAGGGTGTGTAGGTCTAAGTCACGAGGCATGTAAATATGTAATGGCCAAAAAGAAGGATCTCCACTGCCAAATATAGGTTAAAGTGGATGCAAAGGTCAAGTTTGTGGATCATGTGATGAAAAAGTGATTTTTTGTTTACTTTTAGGGGAGAATCATGGATTAAAATAATCCCTTAAATACGCATTACAAATGTCAACTAAATAATGTATTGTTGCCCAGCTTAATCGGAAGATTTCGAATTGATTATGGAGATCTTGGGTCATTAGGGTTTGTGTAGAAAGAAAGGATAGAAATGGGTTAATGGGTTAAGGTTTGTTTCATTTTGATTTATTTTTTAATAAATTTGACAGGTTAAGGGGGGTAGAGTTTCAAATTTAGAAGAATGACCTTCGTATTTTAAAAACCCGAAATATATTGTAATCTCGAATTTTTTTACCACAACTTAGGCCATTGTCTTAAATTGAAAATCGATGAAGTCTATAAAAATAATAATAAATAAAAATTCATGATTCAATATTCAATAACTTGTTATAATTTTTATTTTTATCGATTCAGCTCTTTTTCGAAATTAAATTGAAAATCAATGAAGTCTATAAAAAATAGTAAGTAGAAATTCATATTTTAATATTTAGTAACTTTTTATAACTTTTATTTTTCTTCATTCAACTCTTTCTATGAAGTATCTCACGTATTTGAAACCTTTTTATTTTCTAATACATTAAGTTTAGACTTACATTTCTTCTTTTTAGTAGTTTTTCTATTTTCTTCGATTAATAATCTTCCTTTTTTAGAATATCTTAGGGCCCATTTGTAGGAATGACTATGGGATGGGTCGCCCCCATCCCAATCTCACCCCGTTTATTCAAAACAATTTTCATCCCTATCCTATTTAAAAAATTAAACGGGACGGGGCGAGTATGAGAATTTCTTGTACCATACCCGCCTGCTCCACCTCGTCCCGTTTAACTTTTTTTTTTTAATTTTATTTTTTTTTTAAAAATTACTTTTAAAATTTTTAATTACATTAAAATAAATATATTTTATAAATAATTAAATAATTATATTTTTTATAACTTATTTTAATAAAAATATTTTATTATTATCTATTTATTAAAAATAGTAAAATAAAAATTAAATTAAATTAATTTTAAATTTAAAATTAATTTTATATATAATCGAGGGGGATGGGGCAATATCCGAACCCGCTCCTAGTTTTTAAAAAAAAATCCCAAACCCATTTATTAAAATTGAACCCTGTCCCATTAGGGGCGGGGCGGGGTGGGCACCCGAAAAACTTCATCTCATTATCATCCCTACCCATTTGGCGGTGTTTTTAAAATAGAGAACAAAAAACAATTTTTAACTTTTTTTTAAAAAAAAACAAGAGTGTTTAGAAAGATGTTTAAAAAAATGACTTTTTAAAACAAAAAATAAAAAACTTGTTTTTATTAGAAAGAATTTGTATTGTTTTTAAAAACAATGTCTTACTTTTATTTTATAAATTTAATTTATGATAATTCGAAATCAAATTCAAGTTAAGTTTTATTAAAAAAATAAAAATTAAATATACAATTATGTATGATTTAAAGATAAATATATTTTTCTTAAATTATGAAACAATTTTTTTATTCCAGTGAAACAAAAATTACTATAAAATAAAATTAATTTTAATAATTATTTTTAATACAAGTCAAATAAGTACTTTAATTATTTTTTTTTTAATTTTTGTTTAATCATGATTTCTTATGCTTGTTTTTAAAAATTGAAGTCTTATTGAAAATAAAAACAATTTTTTAATTACAAATAAATTAAAAAATAAATATTTTTTAGTAAAACATAAATAGTAATATTATAATAAAATCATTAATTATATTTTTAGTAGAAAATATACTATTTTATTATATGTTAGAAACACAAGGATATTAACATCTTTGCAGTTTTTTTTTTTTTTTAAATGAATAATACTAATTGTCAATAATATATTTATATTAAAATGAATAATAAATAAAATTTTACTTTTTTAACATATAAATGAGTCAAGTTTTTTTATTACATATATACATATTTAGTATTCAATTTTAAACATAATATTCTAGAATGTTTTGATTTAATCTATAATTAATTGGATTAATTTTTTTATTGCAAATTATTCATGAAAATTTAAAAAATTAAAGTATTAATGATGTTTTACTTAATTTATAATCTATTTACTTAGTGATTTTTTTTAAATAGTTGTGTGTATAGGATAAATAGTAAAGTCATGACTCATGATATATCAGTATTCCTCTTTTTTTTTTTTTTCAATGATTATATTTATTTTTGAGTTCCAAGTTATTTTAAAAATTTATTAAACTCATTAATAAATTCAATAAAAAGTGTCACTTGATTTGAAGTTCAATTTTCTAGTGGAAAAACTTATAAAAGTTTAATTATATGTAAAAAAAGAAATAATATAATCATTATACACCAATTTTTATCCAAAAATTTATGGTATTAATAAGTTTATTTTTTGAATTTTAAATTTTTCTTCAAAATTATTAGACTTGTTAATAAATTCAACACATTAACTCTTATTTATTTTAGAGTTCATTTGCCTAGTGAAAAAAAAAAACGAAAAATAATATTTTTATGTAGAAGAGAAATAATAGAATTGTTTTAAACCAATTTTGGTTCATAATTTTTTTTGTATTAATGAGTTTATTATTTAAGTTTTAAATTATTTTTAAAAATTAATAGACTTATTAACAAATATAACACGTTAAATCTTATTTAATTTGGAGTTAATTTGCCTAATGAAAAAAAAAATTAATGATTATATGTAGAAAAAAAAGTAATAGAGTATGTGTGTGTTTTTATTATTTTAAAAAACCAGTGAAACCAATTTTTACTTGTTTTCCTATTTCACTTTGTTTTTAAAAATTAAAAACAAAGAACAACAATCAAACAATTTTATGAGTTTTTAAATGCCATTTTATGTTTTTAAAAACATAAAACAGTTTTTTAAAAACTTCGTCAAAAAGATGTTTTTTGTATATCAATTAATTGGTAAATTAATAAATTATTCAATTATCAATAAATCAATAATTTTGTTAATATAATTATTTTTTAGCCCAAAATATTATTTTATTAGGATTCTACTCTAATTTCTTTTGGTTAAAAATATCAAACAATAATATTTTAATCAATTTCTTATATTAAGCACTTTTTGGAAAAAAGGAATTCAACCATAAATATGAAACGAATAATCATGTGGGCAATTTTCAATTTATGCAGGTTGTTTTTTCAATCATGGATACTAAGTCATTCCTTTTAATAAAATATTTTCTCTTTTTTCACTTGAGATTTTTTTCTTCCTTTTTGAAATTTCAGTCTGTCTGTAGATTGGGTGGCATGCTTACATGGCATGATGACATGGCATTGGCTTACTTGGTAATCATCGGTTGGATCCCGTGCCTTTGCTTACCTAGTTGAAAGATTTTTAAAAATAGGAAATTTTAGAATTTTCATTTGGTTAATATTTAAGTACATGTTTTGGAAATTTTATTTTATTTTTGTCTAAGATAAGAATGTGTTAAAGTTTTTACTTCTTTTATATTATATATATTTTTTTTAAAATGGGTGTAGATAATAAGGTTATATTTGGTTTCTGGGAAAGAAAAAAAATATTACTTATGTTTCCTTTTGGAAATTTTGAGGAAATATATAAGAGAAAGAAAATATAAAAGTAGAAGGAAAGAAAAAAAAAGATTAAAACTCAATAAATTATTTTTATTTACTATTTTAAATTTATTTTATTTATTTTAACTGATCGATATAATTATTAAATAATTTTAAAATGTATATGTTTCTAATTAGTTTTAATTATATTTGATTTTCTTTAATACTTTTGATAAGACAATCATATATGAGAAAATCATTTTCCTTAATTTTTTTTTTCTTTCCTGATATTTTTCAGAAATCAAACATAACATAAGAAAAATAGTTTTCTTGTATTTGGTTTCATGGAAAATACAATATTTAATCTTTATATAATGAAAGAAAATAAGTGAAATGAATTTAAAGATTCTATTATTTATTTTTCTTTTCTTAGAGTTTTTCTCTCTATTTTTTTTTCTTACATTTTCCTTCAAATTTTCTAAAACTCTCAAGTAGACTAAATCTCACTAAATAACAACCGACAACTTTGATTTTAATGAAGAAAATGACTTATTCAACTAATAGACTGAATCTTTTTCTTGTCCTTGTACTCTTTCCATCTTCCTTTTTCTATTCCATGTACTAGTATTAGGTAGGGGGAGCTTTCACCTTTACCATATCCCCCAACAAAAACAAAGATTTGGTATTTTTCAAATTTCATGTTTGGAATTATGTCCCAAAAGACTTAGACAAACTGCTTGTCATCATGTTTCTTTTCCATGGACTGACCCCATTTCATCCCTCAAATTTTCCAAACCAAATCTTAAGGTAAATACAGACAAATTTAGTCAAAACACATAAAGAAGAAAAATATTCAACGTTGGAGAAACTACTATCAAACAAACCTTTAAAATATAGCCTTCTTGATTCTTTGCTCTCCATGGGAAAGGGAACCCTTACTTTCATGCCTCACCTAACTTGAAAGGGAATTCTGGTTTAGTTTATTTTTGATGGGTTAGGACTCCTACAATCTCCCTCACTCATGACTCACCTACCAAATTTGGTTTATTCACTTCCTTTACCCAAACAACATCATGACACATCTATATTAATTCACTACTACCCTCTGTTAATTTTGGGACTCTTGACTTCCAAATGTAAAACTAGACATGTCAATGTTGTACTAAGCTTAAAAATTTAAATCATATTTGACTTGATTTGAGTTCAACTATGACAAACTCTACGTTCACATTACTTTGGATTTTTTCTCCTACTAAAACAATATTATTCAAAGGTAAGGGAATGGTTGATTTTTTTTATGTGAGTACGTAGAAGGATAAGGCATGTTAGGAATGTATTTTTTTAATGTCATTTTGATCTATAACAATAGGTTTAAAAATAAGCTCGTATTTTTTTTTCATTTTTGATACGTGGGCGTCAAGATTTGTAGTAGTTTGACTATGATCAAATGTTTTCTTATAATTTATTTTATATCAACCCTACAATTACTTTGGTTTGAATTTTTCCTCTTTCACTAAAAAATGTTATTCAAAGGTACAAAGGTGGAAAATTAGTTGATTTTGGAATGGTAATGTAATATTTCAATATAAAAATGTTACTATATATAAAAAAAATTGAAATACATGGTATCTGATAGAGATAAGTTGTGTTATGAATATATTTTTTTAATATTATTTTGGTCTATAACAAAAGGTTTAAAAATAAGCTTGTAATTTTTATTTTTATTTCTTATACACGGGACAGGATAAAGATAACCCGTGTTAGGAATATATTTTTTTTATAACAAAAGGTTTAAAAATAAGCTTGTAATTTTTATTTCTTATACGCGGGACCGGATAAGGATAACCCGTGTTAGGAAAATATATTTTTAATATCATTTTGGTTTATAACAAAAAGTTTAAAAATAAACACATAATTTTTTTTCATTATTGTTACGTGGGAGTCGAGATTTGACAGTGTAGCGGTTTAATTATAATCTAACGAATTTAGTACTTTGACCATGATTGAATGTTTGCTTATAATTTATTTTATGTTAATGTCAAATGGTCTAAACTTTTTTAAGAGAATTATTCAAACATTGAAGGAAAAGCAAAAGTCAAGGGAGGGTTGTGTTGTGATGGGAAGACAAACGTTGAACGCGGCATAATTTATTTTCCAATGTCCACATCTGTGGAGATTTCTTGTCTGACCATCTCGTTATGGTCTTCTAACACATCCTAGACGACACTCTCTGGAGGAGGAAATGGAATTCCAAAGACAAAATGACTAAGGAATATAAAAGCATACCAGGGCAACTTGTATATTACTATGTAAATTATATTTTTAGAATTAATTGCTTTGAAAATTAAAACATATGAAATAAATTTTTGAAAAATGCGGTGGACTTTTAAAATTAGAAAGGTCATTTAATTGAAAAAGTCATTGGTTTATAATCCAATGGATCGATGTCATAAATATATCATTTATATTATCAAAATTAAGAATAATTATAAAAATTAAAAATAATAAATCCCATCAAAATTTTGACATCTCTTCTATTTGTTGAGTTTTTTCTCAACTTTTTTTTTGTGTAAAAATGATCATATATTATATTTATAGCACAATATATGATGTTATGGCTTCCTCGATATAAATCAACATTATATTTATGAAAATAAGTATATAATATCTCCACATAGAAGTAATAATGACCAAATTTGTATGCAATTCTTAAATAGTTAGTTTTAAAATCTTAAATATTTAGATTCTATTTAGGAATTGTTTTTTTTTTAAATAGTTTTCTATTTTCCACAACAAAAAATATAGAAAATATATTTAATAACTAAAAACTGTATTTATTTTATGTTCTTAATTTTAGTTGTTTTTATTTGTTTTCTAAGAATTGTTTTATAAAATAATTATACAAATATGTAGAATGATTAAAAATAAAACATTATATATATAAATTATTTTTAAAACATATTTAAAAATATTAAAAATAGGTTAAAAACATTTTAGGTTTCTAAACAGACTTTTGTTTTACAAAAATTAGATAACAATTTTTAAAAATTGTTTTTCAGAATTGTTTTTGAAAACAATTTCCAAATAGCCTCTTACTCACTAAAAGTATTTTCATTTTCTAATATAGAATAAATTAAATATCTCAAACTTACCTTTATTGGGTATTTAAAAAGGGGATTTTGATTTCATTAAGAACCATCCAATTTAGACGGATTATCGATTTAATCATTGGATTAGACAATTCGAAGCTGATTGAGCCTTAAAACTATTTAAATGATCAAACTAAACCAAAGAGCCAATTGGTTAATGGTTGGACCAAGCATTCTGATCCAAAATTTTAAAACATTATAGAAAACTAGAATATATTCGATAAGAGCACAATATACTCAAAAACTAAATTATATTTAAATTAAATACTTTATTACATGATTTGTTCCCATAATCCCACAATTATATATTTACCTCCTCTTTCATGGGAAACCTTTACCGTCATCAAGCCGTAACCAATACCTAAGCACATTAATTTAATTAATAGTTAATTTTCTTTAAGTTTAAAGCAGGGAATCTTGCTCATCTTCCTTGACGGGCCATATGATTATTCAATTCCCTTAACCCACAGCATGATTTGGACACATCTAGATGAATTCACTAAAAGCATTTAAATTAACATAACATGTTTGTTAGCTGTACGGAAAATAGACTTACAAAGTGCTTCCAAATGCTCCTAGCTAATTAATATAATTGCATTGCTTTAATATTGTAATTTGAGTTGACGAGGCCTCGGCTTTGTCGACAAAAGTTGTGCCCATTTCTCCAAATTGTGCTTTGAATTTGATTCAGCTTATGTACAAGATTCATGAGGGGAATGAGTTGGTGGTCATATATTTCCAAGATGAAATGTCTTGGCGCAGAGAATGAAATATTATAGTACAATTATGTCATTGTATGACCAATATAATACTAGGGTATCTAGTACATTACAAGGATAAAGTTTTAAATAACATAGTGTGGATCGAAAGTTAGAAAAGATGGTGTGAACACAATGTACTTTTGTAATAAGATAATATCTTATTAGTCCATCGTGTGGACATCTGAATTTGGAAATGAATATATCTTTAGGTAATACTTAGTTCTTAATATTACAATATTAAGGAAAAGAAAAAACATTAAGAAAGATTATTTCTTCGTATTTGATTCCCCTATAGAAAATATAAAATAAAATAAAATATGATTAAAAATAATTAAAAATTTATAGATATTTAAAATATTAAATATTAAATATTAAATCTTTATATATATATATATATATATATATATATATATATATATATATATATATTGAAAATGCATAAAGTAGATGAGGGAATTAAAGAATGAAACAAAAAGAATTTTTCTTACTCAAGATATCACTTATACAAGGTATGAGGATATATTTGACACATATTTTATGAAGATCACCTAGACAGATCATATAGATTTATTTACATATTAAGAAAATATTAATTTATGTAATAAGCTAGTCTTGTATAAAACTACACAAATTTTTGTATAATGTAGTACTTGTAGTATCTTATAAATTTATTGAATTATTAGTTTAGCACGTTAGCCATAAGTTGGAAGTGGTGAAAAACATTACTTAATCAAGGTTATATTGTATCTCATATCAACAAGTTTTTCCAATCGGTATGAATATATAGTACGGAAAAGAAGTGATTTAAAGAATTTAAAAAGGAAGAGTTGGATTGAGAGCTTGGTTTATTAATAAAAGGAGAATTAAGGAAAAGTTTAAGGTACTAAAGAAGTACCCATTGAACTTTTTATCCTGCTTGTTAAAAATATATGATAAAATCTTGATCATTGGATGACAATACAAATGATTGGACCAAGGTATAGAAGAACAGAATCAAGTGCTAACTATGAAACTAAGATAGAAAAGAATGAGATTAAGACACAAAGTAAGGGGAATGGATTTGATACAAAGTAACAAAAACAAACTTGGTCCAAAGTAATGAGACTTAAATGTATATATGACGTGACATGATTAATCGCGCACTTCAACACCACATGAGAAGCAACCAAAAATTGGTCATCATTTTTTAATTGTGAGATATGATTATTGAGAATAATTCGCCTCCTTAGTTTTCATCAAACTTTTCATCAGAAGAATTTAATGTTGCCTCCTCTTTCGTACTAAGGAAACCTTTTTCATCATCAAACATGAGATTTCAACCATGTCTTTTGAGCCAAGTAATGATCGATCTTTTATGATTAATGTTGATTTATTATTGTAATCCCATGATTATATGTTGCCTCCTCTTTCGTACCAAGGAAACCTTTTTCATCATCAAGCCCTAACTAACACTAAACACTAAATAATTCTCTTATAAGATTTGAGGAAATTTTAGTGTACCAATTTTATATCTTATCATTTGTTAATTAAGTAAAACTCGAGATTTCAATCATGTCTTTTGAGCCAATTAATATTGATCTTCTATTATTAATATTGATTTATTACCGTAATCCGATGATTATATGTTGTCTCCTCTTTCATACCAAGGAAACCTTTTTCATCATCAAGCCCTAACTAACACCTAAACACATTAATTTAATTGATTGTTATTTTTTTTTTAATAATTTTGAAACTTTGAGTTTTCTAAAATTTAAAAAACAAAATTCAAAGTTTTACTTAGAAGAACTATGACTTTTTTCAATAATTTTGAAGCTCAGAGTCTTTTAAATTCTAAAAAACTAAATCTAAATTTTTAAAAAATTTAAAAGATACAATTTTATTATACACATATAATAACGGTAAGCCAAAATGTATCTATTTTTCTACATTTAGAAACCAGTAATTAAATACTTAAATTGAATGGTTTATTTCATAATACAAAAAGAGTTATTATTCACTCAATAATTCACTCAACCGGTGTCTTTCAAGCCAATTAAGGATTGATTTTTATTATTATTAATATTGATTTGTTACCGTAATCCCATGATTGTATGTTGCCTCCTCTTTTGTACCAAGGAAACCTTTTTCATCATCAAACCCTAACTAACACTAAACACTAAATAATTCTCTTATAAGATTTAAGGAAATTTTAGTGTATCAATTTCATATCTTATCATTTGTTAATTAAGTAAAACGTGAGATTTCAATCATGTCTTTTGAGCCAATTAATGATCGATCTTTTATGATTAATATTGATTTATTACCGTAATCCCATGATTATATGTTGCCTCCTCTTTCTTACTAAGAAAACATTTTTCATCATCATACCCTAACTAACACTAAACACTAAATAATTCTCTTATATGATTTGAGGAAATTTTAGTGTATCAATTTCATATCTTATCATTTGTCAATTAAGTAAAACGTGAGATTTCAACCATGTCTTTTGAGCCAATTAATGATCGATCTTTTATTATTAATATTGATTTATTACCGTAATCTGATGATTATATGCTGCCTCCTCTTTCGTACCAAGGAAACCTTTTTCATCATCAAGCCCTAACTAACACTAAACATTAAATAATTCTCTTATAAGAGTTGAGGAAATTTTAGTGTATCAATTTCATATCTTATCATTTGTCAATTAAGTAAAACGCGAGATTTCAACCATGTCTTTGGAGCCAATTAATGATCGATCTTTTATGATTTTATTGATTTATTACCGTAATCCGATGATTATATGTTGCCTCCTCTTTCGTACCAAGGAAACCTTTTTCATCATCAAGACCTAACTAACACCTAAACACATTAATTTAATTGATTGTTAAATTTTGTTTATGTTTAAAGCAAGGAATCTTGCTCATCTTCCTTGACTGACCATATGATTATTCAATTCCCTCAACCCACAGCATGATTTGGACACATCTAGATGAATTCATTAACAGCATTTAAATTAACAAAACATATTTGTTAGCTGCACGGAAAATGGACTTACAAAAATAATTCCAAAAGGTCCTAGCTCATTAATATAGTTGCATTGGTTTAATATTGTGATTTGAGTTGACGAGGGGTGGGACGTTTGGCCTCAGCTTTGTTGACAACAATTGTGCCTATTTCTCCAAATTGTGCTTTGAATTTGATTCAGCTTATGTACAAGATTCAAGAGGGGAATGAGTTGGTTGGACACATCTAGATGAATTCATTAACAGCATTTAAATTAACAAAACATATTTGTTAGCTGCACGGAAAATGGACTTACAAAAATAATTCCAAAAGGTCCTAGCTCATTAATATAGTTGCATTGGTTTAATATTGTGATTTGAGTTGACGAGGGGTGGGACGTTTGGCCTCAGCTTTGTTGACAACAATTGTGCCTATTTCTCCAAATTGTGCTTTGAATTTGATTCAGCTTATGTACAAGATTCAAGAGGGGAATGAGTTGGTGATCATATATTTCCAAGATGAAATGTCTTGGTTGCTGAGAAGGAAATATTATAGTACAACTATGTCATTGTATGACTAATAAAATACTAGGATACCTACGAACATTACAAGGATAAAGTTTTAAATAACATAGCGTGGATTGGAAGTTAGAAAGGATGGGGTAAATACAATATACTCTTGTATTACGATATTATTTTATTAGTCCATCATGTGGACATCAGGTTTTGGAAATGGATATATCTTTAGGTAACACTTAGTTCTTGGAAATATTAAGGAAAGGAAAAAACATTAAGAAAAATTATTTCCTTGTATTTGATTTCCCTATAACAAATATAAAAGAAAATAAAATATGATTAAAATTAATTAAAATTTTATATATTTTTAAAATATTATATCTTTATAGATATATATATATATATATTAGAAATGTATAACAAAGATGAGGGAATATGAGAATGAAGCAAAGAGAATTTTTCTAAGTATATCACTTATACAAGATATGCGGATATTTGACACATATTTTATGAATGTCGTCTAGACAGATCAGATTTAGTTACATATCACAAAATTATTAATATATGTAATAAGTAAGTTTTATATAAAACTACATAAATTTTTGTATAATGTAGTATCTTATAAATTTATTAAATTATTAATTTAGCACGTTAACTGCAAGTTGGAAGTGGCAAAAAATATTACTTAATTAAGGTTATACTGTATCTCATATCAACAAGTTTCTCTAATCAGTATGAATATATTGTATGAAAAAGAAGTGATTTAAAGAATTTAAAAATAAGAGTCGGATAAAGAACTTACTTATTAATAAAAGGAGAATTAAGGAAAAGTTTAAGGTAATAAAAAAGTACCCATTGTACTTTTTATCTCAATTGTTAATAATACATGATAAAATTTTGATCATTGAATGAAAGTACAAATGATGGAGCAAGGTATTGAAGAATAAAATCAAGTACAAACTATGAAACTAAAATAAAAAAGAATGAGATTAATAGGAATGGGTTTGGTACAAAGTAATAGGAGCAAGTTTGGTACAAAGCAATGGGAGTGGATTTGGTATAAAGTATTAAAGTAATGAGAGTTAAATGCACATATGATGTGACATACGAGAAGCAACTAAAAAAATGGTCATCATTTTCTAATGGTGAGATATGACTATTGAAAATAATCACCTCTTTAGCCTTCGTCAAACTATTTATTAGAAAAATCTTAACTTTTTTTTTAATAATTTTAACACTTCGGTCTTTTAAAATTTAGAAGTCAAAATTCAAACTCTTTCTTAGAAGAATTATAGTTTTTCTTTTAATAATTTTGAAGCTTAGAGTCTTTTAATTTTTTAAAAACAAAATCTAAATTTTTAAACAATTTAAAAGATACATATTTGTCGTACACATATTATAATTCTAAACCAAATGTATATATATCTATTATGCTACATTTAGAAACTAGTAATTAAATACTTAAATTAACTAATTTATTTTATAATACAAAAAGAGTTATTATTCCTTCAATAATTCTCCTATAAGATTTGAGGAAATTCTAGTGTATCAATTTTATATCTTATTATTTGTCAATTTAAGTAAGATAAAATGCAAGATTTCAAACAATGTCTTTCGGGTCAATAAATGGTCGCTCTTTTATGATTAATACTAATTTGTTACCATAATCCCAAGATTATATATTATCTCCTCTTTCATACCAAGGAAACTTTTTTCATCATCAAACCTTAACTAACACCTAAGCACATTAATTTAATTTAATTGATTGTTAATTTTATTTATGTTTAAAGCAAGGAATCTTGCTCATCACCCTCCTTGACTGACCATATGATTATTCAATTCCTTCAACCCGCGACATGATTTGGAGACATCTAGATGAATTCAGCAAACAACATTTAAATTAACATAACATATTTGTTAGTCTAAGGAAAAGCGACATACAAAGTGCTTCCAACTGCTCCAAGCTAATTAATATAACTGCATTGGTTGACGACGGGTGAGACTTTTGGGCTCAGCTTTGTTGACAAGAAATGTGCCCATTTCTCCAACTTGTGCTTTGAATTTGTTTCAGCTTATGTGGATTGGATGTTGGAAAAGATAGTGTTAATACAATGTACCCTTGCATTTTGGTTATATTTTATTAGTCCATCCGTGTGGCCATCTAGATTTGGAATTGGATATACGTTCAGAATTTTGACTTTGTATATATTATAGCACTTAAGCGATGGTTTATTTACGCTGTTATTTGGTATATGAAAACGATATGACCACAAAAGTCATCTTCAAGAAGAGTGGGGATTTGAGTTATATGTATCTGAAAGATGTACCCTAGAGGAATGTGAGTGGCACATTGGTAGCATTATTTGACTCTACAGAGTTACTTTTGTGTTTAAATCTTGCTATTTTTTAATTGGGTCTAGTTATAATACAAAGATGTATTTTTTTAGTACAAAAAAAATACCGTCAATCAAATGATGTCACATATATGTTTTTAAGTCTTATTGTTTATATCTTAATCTTATTTATTTTATATTCTTGTTTGACGGTCTAAATCTCACAATACGTATTTATCCGTATTTATCGGATCTTTTATTTAATAGGTATTGTCATGATACCTTAACATTTTCTTTATTAGTTATATAGCTTAAACATTTGCAAAAATGTGTTATATTTGATTTGTGCAAAAACCAATAGGAGAATTTTTTACCTGTGGAGTTACAATAAACATGTCCAAGCGTTGGGAAGTAGCAATGGAATGGCAAATTTCTTGGAGGATGAAATTTGAAGCTGGGGGATTGCATTACGAAAATAGAATTAGCTTATATTTTTTATTGAAGGCATGAGTATAACCCATCTTCTCTATCATTTGACAGGGAACATTAACTCCATTCTTGGATCTTGACACTCCCTGGTAGCCCTAGTTTTGTAGGATGGTATCGTAATGGTATAAATAAGTTAAGTAATTCATGGATCATTCTACAAAATACTCTTTACAATACCCGGACAAAATGTGATCAGACACGTCTTCACCGCAATTTTAATTAAAACGAGTTCATATATATATATATATATATATATATAACAAAAAATTTTCTCTAAAAGATTTTCACAATGTTAAAATGCATCCTCATGGTTAAAAGAAGTTCATATATGTATATATATATATATATATGAATAAAAAACTATTTTTTATCTGACGTGGGATATGAAGTCATCGTAACCTTATAGATACGTTTTAAAACTAAGTGTCATTTGAACCCACAACGTACAATATCTACACATTTGAAAGTAGATAATTGCAAATAATATCATAACCGATCCCCAACCCTAACCTTGGTGTGAGAATTTATTTAGTCCTGAAAGAGACTTTTGTCTATTTAGCCCTGTAATCTTATGAGACACGGTGTAGATATTGTATCTGTAATAGGAGTGATTGTGATATTTCATATTGGATAGGGAATCGAAAAAAGCTTTTGACATTATAAATCGCTCTTAACCTTGTAAGTACATTTTCAAGTTGTGAGGATCTTTTGAACTTAGAGTGAATAATATCTACATGAGAGAAAGTGGATCGTTACAACTTTTCATTGTTTTTATTTTATAATGTTCTTGTTATTTTGTACCTAAATTTCATTTCTTTATATTTTGATTTCATATTTTCTACCTTGAGTCCCACGTGTCATCAATACTTGAACAACCCCACGACATGTTGGATATGGTATTGAATTGGTGTGGTGTTCTTTTCCACAACTTCTGTATGTATCAACAAAACTTTGGAAAGGGCATTGCTTTCCAATGAGCAGTGCAACATTCTGGCACACGATGAAGCTATGGGTCATTCATCAGAGAAATGATTATGTATTTCAAAGAGATGGATATTTGTTGAAGACATTTTACCCATAAGCCTCTTCTTGACAGTATTGTGCCAAAAGCTTCACCTAATGGAAATTGCCTAGCCCTACCTCACCTAGTCTAAGATGGGGAATGAGAGTATACTCACCAACGGGGCCTTCCCCAACCATGCTCCACACGGTTTACATCCCTTTAACATCCCTCCAATCCATGCCTTCAAAAGCACATAACAAATAGCTTTAATTGTATGTGTATCTAAAGATTCTAAACACAAACAATTGAGTTGGAAGTGCCCTTGTATAGATGTATGGCCTGGACATTCTTTCTATCCGTCGTCTGCCTTCTTTCATTCATAAACCAAAGGTCAAAACTCAACCAAGCAAAGCAATGGAGTTAATAGAGACAATAATGCTGTGAATTTTTCCTAGTCTGGATGATCATTTAATCTTTGTTTTTTCTTTCTTCTTTTCCTGCAATTAGGAACTATTGAAACTGTGTATCTCCTTAATGATCTCATTTTTCTAGACACAGCACTTGGAAGACATAAATTCATGTTTTAAAATCACCAAACCAAATTAACAAGCATAAAAAGCAAGTTGTAAGCAATAATAATTGTCACATATGTTGAAGGTTTTGACCATTTTCAATTCAAATGCTGTCTGAGCTTCAAGGAGATATGAGATATCTGTTGAGGGCAGTTTTACCCACAACCCTCTTTTGTGTCAAAAGCTCCTTTCTGAATTCTCCCCAAGTGAAACTCACATACTTTCTGAGGTTGGTGCTTGACTCTATCAGCTGAGGAGGGCAATCTATGATGGCAGAGGTTGCGGGGCTGAGGAAATATGCCACTGATAGCCTGTGCTTCTCCTTATTCACCACTGCTCTATGCACTACACTCCTTAGTCTCCCATTAGTCCATGCCTGCAAAGTAGATAGCAGATTTACATTCCAATACTCAAAAGTATATATAAGTTGTTTTGGTATGAAAAAAAGAGGGGTTACTTCGAGGGTGTCGCCAATGTTGATGACAAATGAATTTGGGACAGGACGAATTCCGATCCACTGGTTGTCACTCTTCAAAACCTGAAGACCGCCCACGTCGTCTTGTAGCAATATTGTTAGGGTATGGGGGTCTGAATGACTCCCAACCCCTAGACATTTCTCAGGTAGGGGACAAGGAGGGTATCTGTTCACCCTGATCATGGTGGCCTCTTTCTCTTCAAAATTCTTTGTAAAGAAGTCATCAGGAAGCCCCATTCCATGTGCCAACATTTCAAAAATCTTCATTCCTAATTTGTCCAATGCTTGCATGTACTTCACCATTGCATTGCTGCAACATAAGAAACCATAAATATTAGTCTAACAGGTACAAATACCTGTTAACTCCCTTCCTAGCTCTGGATTCAATCATTCAAACGAGTGGCTTGGAATATTAAGAAAAGAAAAAGAACAGAATCAGAATTCATTTTCATTACCTAAATGGCTGATGTTGATCACCAAACACCTTTCTTGCAAAGGCAACAACCTGTTGTGGTGATTGAAGCAATTGTAAGATCTCTGCCCATGGTAGATTTTGTCCATACTCAGGATTTGAGGCACAATACCCCAATGGCAAGCTTGTGGATCGAGCCCCTTTCAGCTTCTGATCCATTGGAAGATCAAAAAGCTCATTCAACTGAACTTTCACATTTTCCACAGTTTCTATAGCAACCCCATGATCCACCAACTTGAAGAACCCCCACTTCTCACAAGCAGTCACCATGACTTGGCACACCTTGTCATAGTCTTGGCATGGCTTCCCACTCAAATTTCCCTCCAAACTTATCGTTGGAATATCGTCTCCATCAGCAAAGTCATCGTGATTTATCAATGGCCATTCGTGTTCTGACCAAACAAAATTTTTAACACATAGCTTGGGGCCTGAGGAGAGTGACTCAACAGGATGTTCTTCAATCTCAAGTGCCATGAGAGAGCTTTTTTGAGAAGTACAAGGCCAACCTCACTGCAATGAGGCCCCTCCAAAGCTAGAGACACCCTTTATATGCATAACCATTTGCCTTGTTAATCACAATTGTACTATTACAATCGGAATTCCCAAGAAAATGTAAATTTTTATGGTGGGATTTTCATAAATTTTAGAATCTTGGTTTCAAGTAATGACTATTGGGAAGGGATGATACCTAAGATTCTTAATTTGGATGGTAGTAATTGGATATAATATTGATTAGTGGGAAAAAGATGGATGGATTAGATGAGTATTTTTCATCAACCATTCGGATAACCATGTCAATTAGTGGGTTGCATATATACCAATGTTTCTAAACATTTTAAAAATAATAATAGTAATAATTTCTTAATAGGGAAATAGTGGTATCATCTATGCTCTTTATTTTTTAAAAATTAATGGTCAAGTAAATACTGATAGTGTTAAGAAGTATGATATGTATATTGAGTATAAATTCTATAAGCTTAAACTTTTAGGAAAATTAATAATCCAACATGCTATCCGAACTTGATTAGATGAGAGGTTGTGGGTTTGAGTCATGTATCTGCAGTTTGCATATTTGTTTCCTCGGGTATGAGACCGCATGTGAAGTAGGAAATTTGGTAGTTCAACATTTACAATAAAATATAAAATCATGTCCAAATGACATCTTATATTATATTTTTTAAAATATTTTTTGTTTTTACCTTATAATTTATCTAATTCTTAAATCAATTAAATTCATAAATTTCCAAAGGTTCATCCTTCAAAAATGAAAATAAGAAGACTAAATTCATAAAATTTAGATTAAAAACTAATTTAATACAATTTTTCATAAATTTCTATGGATTGGTCATTCAAAAATGAAAATAAGGACACTAAAATCATAAAATTTAGATTAAAATTAATTAGAACTCTAAAACATAATTCATTCCTGACAATTTCAACAAATTTTATAAATAAAAAGTAAGAATAAGATGATTCTCTTCAAATTGAAAATTCAAAAACTAATATACTAATCTCAACTATGGAACACATGTTTCCATTACAAATCTATAATCCAAGTACATATTAGATAAAAATCAATGAGTGATTGGTAAAACTTAATTGGAAAATTTTCTAATGTTTTCCTAATAACCAAATATAATTAGAAACTCTAATTATTGTGCAATTACCAATTTTCTAACTAATTTTCTAACTAATTTTATATAATTTTTATTATTATAATAAATTATGGCTTTTTAGGATATTTAGAAATATGTTAAATTACTTTTTTTTAGAAAAAAAATATTAATTTGAATTATTGTTATCTTAATTATATGAAATAAAAATAAAAATAGTAATTATTTGTATAAATGTTTTTTACATATAAAAATAAATAGATTTAATATTTAAACATTAATAAAACAAACAACATAATACCTAACCACATCTAAATTTCAATGAAAAACAAATAACCTAATTACTTACTTCATGTTTGACCTTTGAAATATTTGAGGAAAAATATGAAAGAGAAAAAATAAAAAATAAAAAAGAAAACAGAAGATAAAAAATGGAAAAAGAAAATAACTTTTAATTTAATAAATAATTTTAAATGCATATTTAAACTCATTTTACTTATAATGAAAAAAATAAAAACGAATGGATTTAAATTTAATAAATAATTTTAAATATATAAGGAATTATGATTTTTTTTTCTTATTAGCATGAGAATACAAATTTAAATTTAACAAATAAATTTCAATATATTTTCAAACTCATTTTACTTATCTTTTTGTGTAAATATCAAATACTTTAAATATTCATAATTTTTTTTAATTATATAGATATATTTTTTTCATAGTTTACATGATAAATCAATTATGAGAAAAAAAGATAAGTAATATTTTAAATCGTCCTATCAATTATAGGTCTCACATTTCTTAATTTAATTTATTACGATTTTTGAAAAGATAAAATGGAGACCCATGCTTTACTCAAATATGATTGTATAATATTTTCGAGAAAATCGTTTTTCTTAATGTTTTTTTCTTTAATACTTTTTTAAAATCAAATATAATATTAATGATATTTAACTCGTTATCAATAAGTTAGTTTAGTTATGTTGGATGATGTCAATATGTTACTTTTAGCTGAATAAAAAAAATTAAAAATATTTTGCCTTTTTCTATTAAGCAAAAAAACAAACACCACCTATGTATTTAAAAAAAAATTATTTATAGCAAGGATATTTTGATATTTTTGAATTTTTTTATTAAATAAAAAATATTATACCATCATATTTGAGTAAAGCATGGGTCTCCATTTTTTTTTTTCAAAAATCGTAATAAATTAAATTAAGAAATGTGAGACCTATAATTGATAGGAGGATTTAAATACTATTAAAATTTGTTTTTCAGCTACAAAAGCTATTTATAGCATTGAAGAAGGGCCACAAGCTTAAATGCATTTCCTCTTGATTTGATTCAGTGTCTTATTTATTTATTTATTAATTAATTTTGAATTAATGAACTTTCTTAAATTTGATTAAAACCTTTTTTGTTTTATAAATAAAATCCCGACAAAAATGCCCTTTATGTCATGCATTTTTTATTAACTAAAATAACTTTATTTTGATTAATCTAATGTGTCGGATATTTTTAATCCTTATATTATAATTTCTAAAAATTACTCTTTCACCTTTTTAGATGTTATTTTATTAAATCGAATGAGATTTTATAATAAGTAGAAAGATTTTAAAGGTATTTAATTAATTTCTATTAAGCTCGAATGCCAATAGTTAAATAGATATGATGAAATTAAAATACAAATAAATAAGACTAAATACAAATATCGGTTCAAAACTTTGACTTGATATAAATCAAATTTAAAACATTTAAGAAAATTAATGTTCTTTAATTTGATATGGACTTGCTTTTCCCGGGCAAGGATATTTTCAAACACCATGGAAGGAAGCTTCCACCCCACTTCTTCTACAACATCAATTTAACTTTCAAAGATAAAAATATAATAAGTCATCATTTATGAATCATGCATAGCCAGCATAGGGCTTGAGAGCATTTTCCCTCTCATCATTCCAGCGATCCGATTTTGATATGAAAACATTTGAAAAGTTCGAGCCTTAGGTGGGGCCCACCCATGTACAAAAAGGGAAAACAAAAAATTGAAAAATAATGGAAAGGACCAAAGGGCAATTCGACTGTCTTTAGGTTTGTTCTTCTTGCAGCGGACAAAACGTCTCTCGCCTGCGATTCCGACCTCTTCCGTCAGCTTTCCGTCGAATTCCCCGATCTGGTACCCCTGAAGCTCTTCGTCAGCCTCCGTTTCTCCTTATCGCTCGTTTTTTCTTCTGATGCAGTGTGATTATTATCATATACTAGTATTCTCAAAATTTTAAATTCATTATCAAGATTGGAATGATACTGTTTGATGCTAAATAATTGCATTTTTGGATTTATGGTAAAATTGCGTATCCAGAAGGCATCATTTACTGGGTATTTGTATATACGTGAAAAAATTTTGGTCTTCAGGGATGCGTAAAGTTTAGAAAGGAGTTTTATTTTTTAGATGTTCGTAGCGAGTGTTGAGAATTTCATGAAGAGAAAAGAAGTTTGTTTTACGCAATTCAGTACAGATTCCACAGAAAGTTGAAATTTTTGGCATTAGCTGGTATTTGACAGCATGTTACAGTAATGACTGCAATTTTTGTTGTCACTGAAATGAATAAGTCTATAAAACTGAGCTGTAGCATTCTAATTTATTGCTGAATGCGGAATATTGAGCTATTGCATTGGAGATACGAGTTTATCCTCATTTTATTAACCTAATCAGGGGTTTAGGGTTGATGTCCTTTGGAGCAACAAATTCAGTATTACTGGTTTTCTTAATTTTAATATGTAACGGTACCTATATGGTCCAAGTCATAGAGTGGTGAAACTGTTGAAGAAGTCAAGGCTTTGTTTGGAAAGTGTTTTAAGAAGCAATTCTAAAAAAAGAAATTGTTTTTGTGAACATCTGATAATTTTTTTTTTTTTTTGAGAATTTTTTTATGATGTTTTGTAAAATAAAACTTCGTTTGGGAACTTGAAATGTTCTCAACCTGTTTTCTATATTTTTAGATATTCTTTAAAAGTAACTTTTATCTGTAGTGTTTTATTTTGAATCATTCTTCATATTCGTATAATTATTTTTTAAGAATAGAAAATTGTTTTTTGTTTTTTGGTTGTGAAACATATTTTCGTGTTTTTTGGTTTTCAAACATATCCCAAGGAATTACGTACCTGGAATTCAAGAAATGCATTCCTTTGAAGTTAGGGAAATACATCCCCTAAAATTGCTAGAACCTCTAAGCCAGCAAAGTAATTATCTTGGATTAGGAAAATTTTGAGAGAAAGAATGAGAGGGAAAATAAGGGGGAAAAATGAAAGGAAAGAAACATTAAATGCAATTAAAAATGATTAAGTTTAAGCTCAATAATTTTTTCCTACAATGCTTCTCCAATTTTTTTCCTTTTTTATATAGAGGATGAAAAATTTAAAAGTGTATGCATTTTAAATAATTTTTATTATATTATATATATTTTTTATGCATGTAGTCAAGTAAAGAGAGATAGGCCTCCACTCTTTTCTCCTGTTTCTCTTAATAGATTTACCATGTTGGCTTATAGCTCTTTCATAGTCCATGGCAGCTGTCATTTAATATAAAAGAATAAGAAGATAATAGTCCATAAATTCTCACATGACTCAGTATCATTGACTCCTCATTCCTCGTGCACAAATAGCACTACTTGACCTAACTTTAAGATCTCAACATTAGGTTGTCCATAGTCAATGTTTTCTCCCAAACTTTTGCCCATTCAAAGGAAGGCATTGTAGAAGTAGATTTCTGTATTTCTTGTGCTTGGAATTTAGATCCTTCACTTGGCAACGACAGAAGAAAGAAAAAAACTTCAACTAAAACTCCTCCTCTAAGGTCCAACTGTTAGCACCTTAGCCATTAGAGGGCACGGCATAGGCATGCATGGTGGCACCTTGTGTGCATATACCTAAGGCATGTTAATGGTGGTGTGCCTAAACTTAAGCAAACTTGTGGTAGAGGTTGCGTCTTCTAAAGATGCACATAGTTAGGAACTTGGCTGAGGTAGGCTCAAGGGGATTAGAGTAGAGTCTGAGTGGCATGAGCAGAGCCTGTGTCTAATGGGTAGCATTTAGTTATCGAAGTGTACACAACATTGCCAACACACGTTGCACAACTTGGGGGCTTGGTGTGCGACAATGGCAAAATGTGGTGGCACACTCATGTGGTTGACACAACAAGTGTTCGATGTTGGTGCTTTGATAGGTTCCTTATGTTGCTGGAAGCCTAAGAAGAATTTTCTAAGTGATCGGATATTTTTTTGGATTTTCTATAATTAATGAAAATCCATTATTCTTGTGAATGCATCCTTGATACCTCCTCCTTCAAGGGTAGGGGTGGTATTCTCACTTGGGGTAACCCAAGGGTGTTGGCTATGATATGGCATGGCCACATCCCAGGTACACTAAGTCTCTCCTAGGAATGAGTGTAAGGCACCATTAAGGCTTGCACACACTCAAGTGCGCAAAATGAATTGGTCAAAGCATGGGAGTGTGGATACAAAGCCATGAGTGGAGCATAACACATACTAGATGTGGGCTATGTGGTTGAGACGAGGTGGGACGTGGGCTATGTGGTTGGGACGAGGTGGGATGTGGGCTACTTGGTGCATGAGTTGCACATGAGGAAGGCTATGTGCATGATCACGAGACATTGTAGCACGCAGTGAGAGGCTCCAATGCTAAGCAAGTGTTAACTTGGAAATACACACATGAGCATGTGACTGCATGCATGTAAGACATGTGGGCTGGTTTGCTGAAGCATGCAGACTCAAGGAAATGAAGCATATAAACATATGGGGCTATTAGGTTGAGGTATAAGACATGGACTTGTAATTGACATGTGTGGGCAACTAAGGTGATTGGTGCATGGTGATATAGCCTTTACTCATCAGCAGACATGGAGTTGTGCAGCAAAGATGCATGGACCACTTGGCACCATTTGAAGCAAGACCAAAGAGTGTGGGACACTTGACAACATTTGAGGAGAAGTTGCAGGCTTGGAGAAACTGCCAAGATGGGTGGCAGAGCATGGGTTGGGTCTCCAAAATGTGGGCAGTTATTTGGCTGCTTATAAGTACCCTATTACACATTGCAAAAGGCAGAGAGTTTCTGCATAGGCTTAAGTGTTTGTATATATATGTATACGTATATGTATTTTTCAATCACATGTTCTATGGTCTATGACTCATGTGATCGGTAGTTTACTTTGTTTAGATGGTATTATGAAGTAAATTTCTTGCTCAGATTTCTACGGGGATGGACTTTTTATGTTTCTCAAATAATCTCAATCTAATTGCTTGTTTAAAAAATGGATATCCTACCCCATTCTTGATCAGATTTTTGTGCAGATGGATTTCATTAGTATTCATAAACCAGATGGGTTTTAGTTGGGTTTTAAAGGTGGCTTTTTGCAGAAACATTAGTTTATGAGAATGTTCCCTTTTTTCTTTTTTTAATATTTAATTTTAGTAGACCTCTAGAACATCCTTACCGCAATAATATGTGACCACTTAAAAATAATGGTAATGCTATAAGTTGTTTTTGGAATGAGTTAGATGACCCATTTAATTTTAGTAGACCTCTAGAACATCCTTACCACAATAATACGTGACTACTTAAAAATAATAGTAATGCTATAAGTTGTTTTTGGAATGAGTTAGATGACCCATTGACATTCCCTTTGGAGTACATTCATTGCCTTTTTTTCTTCTTTCACCTAACCTGGTTGACTTTTCAATCATCACAATGTCATCCAAGTGACTGATTCTCACTGTATCACCTAATGTCTTATGTATGGGAAAAAAAAAGTTTTTTTTGGTTCTTTTAAATTTATTATTGAATCTCAATATATCTCAGTAGAAATTTTTGGAGTTTAGCAGGACTTTCAAATTTATAATCAAATCATGGTTGATTTCCATTTTTGACACTGCATGAGGAGATTACTCATTGAGGAATATGTTTACTACATTATTTTCTTGGATCTTGGTCAAATCTTGATTCTGTTACCAGAGAGACAAAGATCACATGCAATATGATGATTCTGTTTAGATACAAGTACTGATATCTTATTCCATTAATGACACAGGAATCATAATTGCACTCACATATCAGATGTGCCATCAAAATTCATGTGTGCATTTCTCTGCTGAAGAGGCAGTTGCAGCTGAGGAGAGTCTGTTAATATATTGCAAGCCAGTTGAACTATATAATATTCTTCAGTGTCGTGCTCTGCAAAATGTAATAGTTTGTATTGCTTGAAATTTTGTTGTCTGTCATTTTGCTCTTTATATTCTATAGGAATAATCTGATTCTTGAATTTGAATATTTTTGCATACACGATTTTCTTTATTAAGCAAAACTTTTCTCTGGGGAGGGAGAAAATGGTAGACCAAGTGGTTGAGCTCATTTGATCATATTTAGTTAGCAATTTGTCTTTGGTGATTTGAAATTAAGTGTTGGTCATTTGGATGTCAATGTTGATCAAGGCTAATTATCCATTAAGGAGCCGTGATACCTCCAGAACCAAATTGATTAGTATTAATTTCCCTGAGCATGAGTGTTAATCTGGTTGGTAAACCTAAGTGACTTGTACAAAAGTTTGGCATATCCTAAAATAAAGTGTTTCACTGCCTTTTTGGAACCAATGCAAAGTTAAATTCTTTTTTACCAGTTAGCCTGAGGCTTACCAACCTGACCTTCCACACTTCATGAAATTCCCAGAACTCCCCGTGTTGAACCCTAATCCCCTAGATACCATTCATATGCGACAGGTTATTCTTGTGAACTGTGTGTCCTGAATGGTATTGGAAAGCATTCAGTCTATGTTTGCTTTTTCTAATCGAGAACTTCTGTTGTCGCAGCCTTCATTTCTCCAAAGATGTTTGCGTTACAAAATACAAGCAAGGCGCAAGCAAAGGTATGAGTTTTCCTACTTACTAGTTTGTGTCCAGAGAAAAGGAAGTAGGATTCTTACAATACTGGCATTATTTGCTTTTATGCTTAAACTGCTCATCTTTTGAGTTCTCATCCTTATATTGGAATTTTTCACTGTGAAGCTCTTGATGTTAAAATTAAGTATATCAACTGGTTGGTTGAAATGCATTTTTCTTCATTGTCGGCTTTCAATAACCAAACTGCTTCTTCTGCCATAAAAGAAAAAAAAGGAAGAGTGAAAGTTAGAAGAAAACATTGAAATTGGAAGGAGAGAGCTTACGTTCTTTTAATAAAATCATCCTAAAAGGTACATAGTTTAAGTAGTGTATTGAAAGGTTAAAGGCAGTATTCAGTCATTTTACTCAAATAAAGTCAGATGTAGGCCTTAAGGTGGAATGAAGTGTAATCCTTAAAAAAATTAAAAATAAAAACCTCAAAAATTTAAAAAAATTTAATAGGATCGCATAACAATAGAGTAATAAGAAGGGCAACTCTAGATGCTATGTTTATGGTTCTTATTTTGAAGAAAAGTGGGGGATGACAATATTAGAAGTTTAGACTAATCGGTCTAGTAGGCAACCTTTACTAACTTCTAGCGCAAGTTTTGGCACATAGGTTGATAAAGGTAATAGGAAATGTGGTGTTCGAATATCAAAATGCTTTTGTGGGAGGGGGACAAATCCTAGATGTTGCTTTCATAGCCAATAAGGCCATTGGGTTAAGGAAAAGAAGCTTAAGATTAGGACTAGTTTGCAAGTTGGATATAGAAAAAACATATGATCATGTAAATTGGAAGTTCCTCTTCTTTGTTATGAAAAAGAAGAGTTTTGTTCATCAATGGAGAAGATGAATTCATTTATGCATTTCTACTATGAGATTGTCAATCTTTGTTAATGATACCCTTATAGATTTTTTTCAAAGCTTTGGAGGGTTGATATAGGGTGATCCTCTTTCCTCTTATCTATTTGTGCTAATCATGGTAGCCCTTAGTTGCCTCATTGCCAAAGTAGAGCAAGGTGGGTTCATAAGAGGTTTTAAGGTAGAGGGCAAAGGAGGAGAAAGTGGGGGCATATAACACTCTTCTATTTGAACTTGAAGAGTGGAGACCTAGAGTTAATGCTATGAATTTTAAAATTCTAAGGGTTCAAGAAGTAGAAAAGTTGAAGGAGTTGTTTTCAAAGGAGGTTTCAGTGCTTTGTCGGAGTTAAATGGGGATCAGGCTTCAGGACTGGACGGGCTTTCCTTGGCTTTTTGGCGATTTAGTTGGGATTTTGTGAAGGATGTGGTGATAGGGTTTTTCAAAGAGTTTTATAACCATGGGAGGTTTGAGAAAAGTCTTAATGCCACTTTTCTAGTGTTAATCTCAAAGAAAGGGGGTGCATAGGATCTAAAGAACTTTAGGTCTATTAGATTGGTAGGCAGTTTGTATAAAGTTTGAGCTCAAGTCTTGGCTTAGAGACTCAAGATGTTAGCAAGGGGATTTCGAAGTCACAAAATGCTTTTGTTGAGGGTAGACAGATTCTTGATGTAGTACTAATTGCAAATGAGGCCATAGACTCTATGTTGAAGAGAATGATTGTAGAGTTTTGTGTAATTTAGACATTGAAAAGGTGTACGATCGTGTGAATTAGAATTTCTCGTGAGCATTGGTGAAAATATTAGTAATTATAGATATATTGATATTTCGATTTTACGGATGTATTGGTGAATATTTTGGGAAAAAATTTCAGTAGGCCTAAAACTGATCAAAACTTATGAAAATATTGAGAAAAACTCTAAAAATGATATAATAAACAATAATAGACATTTTAAAGTTGTTTTATAAAAAAAATGATATATGTATCTGATATGATTAATCATATTTGATAATAATATCATATGTGTCGATAAAAAAAATATGAATTTTATAAATATGTATTTATTATTAAATCACATCAAATGTTATTCACAATAATATTGTGATATTTGATTATAATTTATCTCACCTTAAGATTAGAATCCATTTAATTTCAATTGTATTAAATGATATAAAATAAATGATGATATATATATAATTTTTTAAAATATTTATATGTTTTATATTTAATTAATATTCAAATGATATAAAAAAATTGTTAAGAAAATTATAATGATAGGTTTTATATTTTTAGTGATCAATTAGAATTAATTTAAAAATAAAATAATTAGAATTAATTTGTTTATTAAAATATTCTTTTAATATTTTGTTTTATGATGGTTTTACTATATATTTATCTGGTGCCTTTTATTTAACAAATGAGCAAGTTAGCCCAGTGGTCGACCAGGGTCCAGGGTTGTGTTTGTTTTGGGTTTGAGTTCCAGCGCCCACACCACAATTTCACATTTTTTAGGGTTGGACCGCGCGTTGACTAGTTTGATTGGGTGTTGATCGGACCAAAAAATTGGCAAAATCGTTGATAAATTCGTAAAAATCCAATATTTTGGCCAAACTCGCTAATATTTTTCGAAAAATCGCCTCGTCCATTTTTCGTCTGCCTGTTTCGTTTTGTCGGTCACCGATATGTGAAATTTCGTCAAAATTATCCGAAATTTTCATCCATGCTCATGAGTTCTAATATGAATTATCTTTTTGACTTGGTTAAAAAACAAATATGCCAAATCAAACTAAAATAAATTCTATTTAAAACATTTAGACATTGTAGTTAAAAAATCTAGTGAGCAACAAATTAAGAAACTCGGGGTTTCTAGTTTGACTTTCAACCACTTTTGCTTATTAGCTTGTTCGGGTCTTGCATAAGCTATTAACAAAGATTTTGGATAAGGATTGAAAGAGTCACTCGTAAAGTGGTGTTGGACTTTTATAATGTTTTTGTGTAAGTGATGTAGATTCTTCTTGCAATGCTAATTAGGCTTTTGGTTCTAGATTAAATGGTTATGTAGTTGGTTTTGCCTGCAAGTTAGATGTTGAAAAAACTTATGATCATGTTAATTAGAACATTTTGTGGGTTATACTGGAAGAATGTATTTTGGGTAAAAATGGATTAGGTAGCATTTAGGGTTGAGAAAAATCGCAAAGGAATTTTCTTTGTTTAGGAATATGAGAGAGAACGAGAGGCAAGCATGTTAGCCTAAGGAAGGGATGGGTTGGGAGAAGAGAAGATTTCTTTGTGGAATAAAGCCTTTTAGGAAGGTAGCAATAAATGTTTTCTAGGGAAAGTAATACTTTATGGCATAAGGTTATTATGAGCATTTTTGAATCATACTCCAATGTTTGGGATGTAACATTCTAGTCAAGTGGTCGTCATTATCCCTAGAAGGCTATTGAAAAGTTTTCTTTGATTTTTCAAATCATAAGGATTTTCTTTAAAAAATTTGTTTATTAAAAAAGACTTGTGGTAGGGTGATCAACCACTTTGTGCTCTATTCCAAATCTTTTCAAGATTTCAAGAAATTTCTAACTCCTTTATCTCTTGTATTGTCATTTTTTCCTATTCCTCTATGTCAGTATCAATTACTTGCTACAAATTAGGAGGGCTTTCAAAACGCCTTTGCCTTAGACCATTGTGTTATGTGTTTGTATGAGCTGGTTGATCATCTTCTTCTAAACTTCCCATTGACTTTTGGGATAGGTTGGATTCTCAAGTCAAGTCCTTTGTCTGGTTGGTGGCTCACAAGAAGGTTAATACTAATGACTTGCTACAATTGAAAAGACCCCACAAAGTACTTAGTCCCGACATATGTAAGTTGTGCATGAAGCATGGAGAAACAGTAGATCACCTTTTCCTCCATTGCTCTTTGACGATGGGGTTGTGGCACAGATTATTTCAATTAGCAAAGACGGATTGGGTTCCCCCAAGGAGCATCTCTGACATGTTATCTACTAATTTTAATGGTTTTAGATCTTCTAAGAGAGGGATTGTTTTATGGCAAGACGCGTGCATCGCGTTAATGTGGGTGGTGTGGCGGGAAAGAAATGCAAGGATTTTTGAGGATAAAGCAAGGAATTCAGAGTATCTTTGGGATTTTATTCGTTTTCTTGCTGCTCTTTGGGCTTTTTGTTCTAAGGTTTTTAAGGGGATACCTCTTAACGTGTTATAACTTGATTGGTTAGCGGTGTGTAACTAGAGTGTTTGCTTGTTCTCTCTTTGTATTTTCTTATATTTGATTACTTGTAGTCTTGTTTTTCTTTGGTGGGAGGATTCCTCATCCTTCTATTGTACCTCCTTTTTATCAATATATTCCTTTGTCGTTTCCTATCAAAAAAAAAAAAAAATGATTATCTCTTTTAGGGTATTTAGGTAATCACAAAAGTAGGATACTTTGACATGTGGCTAGTCTTACATTGGTTTGGATGATCTAGCTTGAGAGAAATGTGAAGTCTTTTTGGCATAAATGGAGGAATTTGGAGGCTATTTTGAACTTCATATACTTTATTCCTCTTTTCAGGCCTTATCTTTTGCAGTTTCTAAGGGCACTCTCTTTAGTGTCTTATAACTTGATTGGTACTTGGTTTGCAACTCAAAGAGGTTCTGTGGGGAGTTGTTTCTATTATGCTTTCCACCTCTGGTGGGTTCATTTAAGTTCATTTTCAATGAGGATGAGTGTGCTTTGAGTAAGTAAAAGTTGATTGGGATTGGTGGTGTGTGGTGTTTGCCCCACCTTTAGGCAAGTAAGGCAACCACCCAAGGTCCTTACTCCATAAAAGGCCCCAATTTTTTTTTTTTTTACTTTATTTATTTTTCTAGTTTTAGTTAGATATTTTTAAATAATATTTGATAATTTTTTTATTTTAATTAAATGATAAACTAAAAGAGAAAAAAAGGGCCTGAATTTTCATAATTATCTAAATATTTGTTACATTGAGATATTAACAAATATTAATAGGAAAAAGTTTACCAAATATAAATGATTTGTTTTATATGATTCAACTACCCATTGTAGCCATTTGTATTTATTATTCTTATTGTATTGTTAAGAAAAAAATCTATTGATTTTATTTTAGAAACTTAAACTTTTAATAAGTCTTTTTGTCTTCTTCAACTTCCTTATTTTTATCTCATACTATCAAATTTCCACTTCTTTTTTTCTCTTGTCTTTTCTAGTTCTTTTTTCTCGCACTTCTCTTTTAATTCTTCCTCTTTACATGCTTATACCAATTATTTCAAAGTTGAAATAATCAGGTTACATTGTTTTGTACTAAATCTAAGGAGTCAATTTTTCTTAAGTTCATATTACATCAAAAGTACAAGTACAATAACACTTTTGTCTAAATTAGGTTATATTGTTCTAAACTTTATATTTTGATTTATGATTTATTTAATATTTCGATTTTGTTTATTATTCATTTTAATGTGTGTTGCTAGGATTTTTTGATTGTTTGCTTCATTGTGTTCTATTGTTGTGCTGTTCTATTGTATCTTTTATTTTATATTCTTTATTTCTTCTATTTTTTGACATGTCTATTAGAAAATATGAATATGATTAAAAAAAATTTTAAAAAAAGAGAAAAATAGATAAATAAATTGAATCTAAAAAAGGAGCACTAGATAAATATGTTAGCAATAATAAACAAGGTTGGTTAAAGATTTAATAGACCATTAAATATGATGAGTTATTTAATATTGATGGTTTAGCTTTAATGGAGGGTTTAAAAATAGAAACAAACAATATAATTGAAATACTAAATCATATAAAAAAAATTAAATTCTTTTCCAAATGCATGTATTGCTTATAGAATAGTATTAACTAAACCAGTGAAGGTTGCTTCAACAGAAAGAAAAATTTCAAACTACAACTAATAAGATCTCATTTACGATTTACCATGTCACAAGAAAGATTTAGTAGATTAGCTATATTATCTATTGAAAAAGATATTTTAATAAAACTTGATTATGGAATATTGATTAATAAGTTTGTATCTTGAAAAGCAATTTTTTTTTTTTTTTAATAAAACTGTATATTATATAAATAGATAGATGATATTATTGTATATAATATAAAACAAGCTTAATTGAAATTTTTAGTCTAGGCCTCATTTCATGTTGAGCCACCCCTGGAGGTGTGACCCAAGACCTTTGTAGTATTGTGTTGGGCATCTTTTCAAAGTTGGTGGAAGGGGGCTCCACTGTTGAGGCAGAGGCAAAAATTCTACTAGAGGGCATGCTTTGTGTCTTTCTAATGAATGGGTGGAAAAGGTTTCTGTAATTTTGATCTCTTAGGTTCCCAACTCAGAGAGTGGTTCCTGGGAAGTGTATTGTTGGATTTGCCAAATTTTAGGTGCTGGTTGTAACTTGAATTGGTCTTTTTCTCAGACTCTGTGGTTTGCTTATTTTGCCGCATGTTAGTTAGCAGAAAGAGGATCCAGACACTGGCTTCATTTGGAAGAGATTTTTTACCATCTTGGGTTGTGTGGAGTTTCTTTGAATTGTGCATGTTTGTATTCTGTTTGAGTTGTATAGCCATTTCTTGCTCTTTTCAAGAAAAAACTTTCTTCTTTTTCTTTTTGATCAACTTCAATATATTTTGAAAGGACTTCTCATCCTTTGCTTGTAAGTAAAAATGTCAAATGGATTGGTTTGTTTTTAATTAAAAAAAGGTTTCCTGTGTGTTGATCAATTTTAAGCTTGTGGGGTTTGAAGTGGAGGACAATTTCTTACTTGAAAAAAGGAGAAGAAGAAGTTACAGCAGTTTCTGCCAGATAGCAACTTCTTTTTGGGAAAAAGAAGAGGCTGAAAAGTGCTAATGGGTCATAGGTTTCTGGGCCCATGATACTTTCTACTGCATGACCTTATTATTTCTCTTCTCATACTCATGTGCATTTTCCTTTTTGTAGGATTTCTCTTCATTTGTCCTTTATACAAGTTCTTCCTCTTATCTAATAAAATACAAGTATGATTTCCTGTTTAAAAGAGAGGAGCTGAATAATAAGGATGGTAATAATGATAGTAATGATTTGGTTAATGTTTGATTAAATTAGAAGAAATTTGATGAGTACCTCAGGATAGTGTTGGTCTCTTTGTTTAGGTTTGCAATCTATTTAGCCCTTGATTGACTAATGAAACTGTAAGCCCATATTTTTTTTCCAACAGTTTTTTCTTTCTATTAATTTGTTCAATAATTTAATTTATAAACTTGCATGCATGGGTAGGTATAATTTTCATTTGCTACAGCATTAGCATGGGAGAAACCAGCTATCTCAATTTTATCTGATTTTGATTCCTACATATTTTCTACAAGTGAAGTTATTAATTGCATTTTTTTGGCATCCTTAATGATCATGAATACTGATTGGGCTGCTGTTGGATGAAAATATCAGATTGCAAATGACTATCTCCCTATCTGGGGCAATTAAAGATGGGATGCAAGCAAAAGATCTGTTACCTGTATACGTCTTGATGGCAAAACCTGTTTCTGATACTGAAGTTGCAGCAGGGGTATGGTAGTGTTATAATTGTAGATTTACTTTTCTGTACTGATTGTTAATTAATACTTTGCTCCTGTTATCTCATGTTATTAGAAACAGCATTCTGAAGTTTATCGCCTCAATCGAGCTTGTAAACTGTCTTCTTTCACTGAATTTGAGGGATGGAGAAGAGCTGAAGCAAATTTTATTCTCCCTGAAATGAATAAGTTATCACTTGATGTCAAAGCTGGCAAACTAACCATCTTGCTTGTCAGCTGTGGTACTATCTTATCCATATCACACCAGTTCATTCAAAGGGTCTGATTCACTTATCAAATGACTTGGATTCTTTTCCCCTCATTTTGCAGGTGAAGCAAGAAATTCTTTCTGTGAAGGTGATTTATTTAATGTCCATTTGTATATATGACATCTTCTTGATTTACTGCTTAGTTCTAGAATTCCTTTGGTATTTGCTTCTCTTACAACTTGCGGTTAGCATACATGGATTTTTCTCTTGCAAGTAATTCCTCAAGCTAGATGTTTTGTGGAAAAAAAACAAAAAATTTTGAAGCTAGGGTCCTAGTCCCAGGAGCAGCCTGGCCAAGTAAATTTCTGAATGGTGTGCTCCAAAAATTGAATATCTTTTGGTGCTCAAGACTCGAGAGTTGGATTAGTTTTAATCTATACTATCATCGAAAATTAAAAAAGGAAAAAGAATTCTTCTTGGTTGTGACAATTGGATTGCCCATTCTACCTCAACTGTTGATCATATTGTCAATTTTGCCCATATATCACCTGCCTGGCTGCCCTATTTTTCACATATGACCTATTTGTTTGAATGAATTTCTGATTTTGGAGCATTTGTGCAAGGCTTTTGCAACTTAAAGCTGTGTATTATTTTCTTTTGGAACTTTGTTTTAGGCTTGGTTTTCTTGACAATGCATGTTGGTAAAGAACTTGCCCAGTAGGTTTTAGCTGTATGAATGACACGTGGCTTAGATGATTATGAAGAGGCAATAATGTTCTTATTTTTGGTTCTTAATGGTTTTAAGAGTGGAATTTAAATCTTGATATATAGTAATATGGGTTAGAAAGAATTGGTATATCTCTTCTTGTTTTTGGGGTTTCAGAAAGCCTTTCATATTGGATTGTGTGTAGAATGAGATCAAATCCATAAGATGGACAAGACCTAGGACTAATCCAAATGTTTTAAGGGTGAGCTTGAGGTTAGATATATCTTCTACCTCAGCCTTGGAGAAGAAGATGGTATCATTGATGAGTTGCAGGTGCGACATTCTTAACATAGTCCCTCTCAACCTTAAAGCCTTGAACAAGACTAGGATCCTCAGTCCTCTGAATGATCCTATTCATGACATTAACAAGAATTCTAAAGAGAAGATGAAAGACGATCACTTTGCATAAAACCTTGCAAGCCTCAACCATTCCTTTAGTTTTCCCATTAAAGAGAATGACAAAAAATGTGGATGCACATCATTGGATCATTTTCTCCATTTACACCCTGAATCCTTTTTTCTGATAATAGAGAAACCACTATCCCTAGTTTTTAGGATTGAAAAGAATCTGGGAGCATGACCCCTTACCAAGAACTGTGTATTTGGCTTGCCCAACTTTGAATTTGGGACCTTCCGCTCTTGAGTGCACTGTCCAACCAACCCAATTAACCCTGGTCATGTGTCTTCTTAAAAACCTCCTTGGATACCAATTCCCTCCTTCCCTGGGGACAAATTCTCATCCACAATTTGTTAGCAATCAAAATAGCATCAAGAATTTGTTTTTTTCCTCAATGAGCCCCCTTGGAAGTTGGATAAATAGTCAATGGTGCTCCCCCTGTATATGTTTGGAAAGGTCCTTGTTTAGTAGTAGGATTTTGTTTGTGGGAAAAGATCTCTACCTTCTTGGTTGGACATTTTTGTGTTCTGTAGACTATCTTGTATCCCATGTAGCATAGACATATTCACAAAATTTTGGATGCTCAGAGCCCAAGCCCAGATTGAAGTTTGAGGTATGGCCATATAGGTATCGTCAGTAAGCCAAACTGTTAAGCTTTAGGAAAGCTATTAAATTCTAGGAAAAATGTTCACATGAGTATTTGGGCTCTGATTTATTTTCTAGCTTCTCTTTTGCACATGCAGCAGCAGCAGCAACAGGAACATGAATCCTATCAAAAAACAAACAAATAGGGCCTTTTATGTTGACCACTATGTGAATTATTTTCTACAGTTCAGGCTTATCTAGGGCACTGTGCTCTGTTAAATATAAGTGACGACTCATTGTGTATTTAATCAGGATTCATACACTAAGTGGCCTGTCAAAAGTTGTATGTTGGCTGTCAACTTCCTTATGTAACCTTCCTTTCTCTAAACTGGTGGTATGAAAGATACAGCAGCAGCATGCAGGACACAGGCATAGCTAGGTTTAGCTTCTTCACTGTAAGCGCACATTTCAAGGGCTCATAAACTCATCTTACATAAGCTTATAGAGCCCCTTTTGGCAAATTGCTGATGCTGAAAGTAGCCATAATTATAATGATTTTGGTTCATGGGATATTTCTTTTCTTTGGTATTTTAAATCCTTCCTTAACTATCTAAACAACATAGTAAACTGAGTTCCCAAATTCATTTGATCTTCCAGATTCTTTGCAATGTGAATATGTAAGGTGGGGGACTCTCTTATAGTTGGGTTTCCATATTTAATTTGGAATACAAGCTTATGAACTATGAGGTTGCTTATAAAGGTTCTGGCTCTTTGATTCAAAATATTCCACTTAAATAATGGTTATTCATTTAGTATTCCACTTATAATTCATATTTCCATATCCTTTTCACCTTTTCACCATTTTTTGGGCATAGTTCCTTGTAAGAAACTCAATTAAAAATCATTTATTTCTCATCATGAAAATCATCTAAACTCTTGCTTTTAATACATTGTTTCTTTGCAGCTAATGTTGGAGGATATTGTCTATGGGGCAAGTTACCAATGGAATCACTCTATTCGTCATTGGAGAAGTCTGCGAGCTTGACCTTGGGGAATAGGGCTGAAATGCTCTCAAATGTTGATATGCAATCATGCTTTTTGGAGGTATATTATCATTAAAATGCTACTAATGTTTCTTGTTTTTCTCATGACACTAGAACATTTTTTTTTTTTAAAAAAAAAGAAATTGTTAGTGGTTGGTAGCTTTAAGAAGAGGAACAATGAATAAAAATTGTAGTTGTAGGAAAAAATAATATAAAAGATAGGAAAGAAAAGGAAAAAGAAAAAAAAAAACTTAGGGCTTATTAAGGAATTGTTCTTGAAAATGGTTTTTTGTTGTTTAAAAAAACAACACTTTTTTGTGCTTTATAATAAAAAAACAGTTTTCTGTTCTTTATAATAAAAAACAGTTTTTGAAAAAAAAAACATGTTTGACAGATTTTGTATTGAAAACAATTTTTGGAAAATTTGTTCTAAAGCCATTTTTTTTTAAAACAAATTGAAAATTTGAAGTGTATTTAAATATTGGGAACTTTTGCATCATACATCAATGCATGGTACCTTCACATAGAATAAGTGGAGAAAACTGTTTTCCATATTTGCGTTTACAAATAGAATTTTGTTCTTGAAAACAATTGTTTTAAGAATGAAAATGTTGCTCTTCGATATGCAGTTTGAAAGAGTATAACATGAGGATTTGAAAGTAACGAGGAGTGTTGAAGTCTCTCTCTAATGAGAGGGGGTAGTTGTTGGTTTGCGGTGGAATCAAAGTCCTTTGAAGTCTTAGTGGAGGAAGTTCGTGGGAAGTTAAGAGGAATCATTGTGGAGAGAAGTAGAGGATTCTCATCTTGGATTCAATTTGGGGATGGGAGCCTAAGGAGGCTGCTGGAAGGTATTGAAGAATGTTGCAAGGAGGAAAAGGAAGGAAGATTTGTAAAAGTTTGGGAGGATGAGGGGAGAAAGTTCAGGTTGGAGAGGCGCATCAATGGGGCGGGGAGGTTCGTCCTGTGCTTAGTACTCGATCTTGAGGCAAAGAGATTTTGTTTAGTGTTCCTGAAGGAAAGGGGCTGATTGGGGGCTTGACCACTTTGGTTGAGAAACTTAGATCCCTTGGGATAATATCTTTTGCTGAAACAAGGCATGCACCTATGCTTACAGCTAGAAGGGCCGATAGAAGCTTTGGCAATTCGGGGGAGTTTGAGAAGAGGGCTTTTGTGGAGGTGGCTAGAGCGTCGGCTGGAAGGATAGGTGATGCTTTATGGCTTCAGCTTGGTGGAAGGGAGAAGAGGAGTGAGGAGGAATAGTTGGGTCGTTGTTTGGTTGGTAGGTGGGGAAAAGACTCGATTTTGGAGTCGGAAATGATCTCGTTAAGGAGATGGGGGGAGCGCCTGTGGAACCTTAAGAGAGGAGTGAGGTTCTCGAAGCTGGGAGGTGCTTTCTTTCTTTTGGAGTTTGAAGATGGGGAGGAGGCAAAGAGAGTGTTGAAGGGGGTGTGATGTTTCAAGGATAAGCTGTTGATTTTGGAGAAATGGAGTGCGGAGGCCGGTTGTCTGCATTTAGGATCTCATGTCAAAGAAGTATGGGTGAGGGTGGTGGGTCTTCCACTACACTTTTGGAATGGGGAGGTTTTCAGAAAAATTGGAGATTGTTGTGTGGTTCATTGGGGTTGATGAGAATACAAGGAGGTTCTCTCAGCTCCAATGGGCTAGGATTTTGGTTAAGTCAGAGGGGAAAGAGCTTTCGGGGACACTGCAATTGGTCGGGGATGTTGCATGCTTTGCCATCCAGCTGTGGTGGGAGGTGCTGCCATGGGTGTTTGTAGTGGTGCCAGTGAACAGAAGTCGGGGGAGCGTGGGAATGAAGTTTAGGGCTGATGGTGCTAATGTCTCACTCGCGGGGAGTAGCGTGGGGAGGGAGTGGGAGCTTTTGCATGATGAAGGGGATGGATTGGATTGTACAATCAGAAAAGCAAGGGATGTAGACAACAGTGACAGTGACGGTGACGAGTTGGAAAAAGGAGGTGGGGCCTTTGACGGCGTTGTAGGCTTTAGGGCTGACAGAAAAGGGAAGGGGACTGCAGGAGGAGAGGCTTTTTGTGATAGGGGGCTCACAGGCGGAAAGGGCCCTGAGCCTGTTAAGGTGGGTGGTTGGGCTAAAGGGGTACCGAGTTTTTCAACTTAAGAGGGTTTTTTAAAGTCTTTAAAGATTGGGCTGACCCAGTCTTTGTTGGGGGAAGAGTGTTGCGGGCCAACTTCAGTCTGGGAGTTGGGCCAACCCAGTTGTGGTGCAGATTGGACTGTGGGCTCAGATTGGGTCAGCTTAAGGGGGTTTTTAAAAGAGGGTAGAGCTTTTAGGATATGCCTCTCTGTTGATTCGTGGGGAGCCGAAGAAATCTTGTTTGACGTAGGGCTCGTAGAGGCAAAATGGGTTTGTTGGACGACCGAGAGCAATGCCTCATGGAGGAAGCTTCCAGGTACTCTTACCTTGCGCCTTCTTCTTGCTGGCTTTTTGGGGGGATAGGTTTTTTCTTCTTCTTCTTCTTCTTCTTCTGTCTTTGGGTTGGAGGGGGCGATGGTTGCGGTAGGGAAGGGTCATGGCGTGGATGGCAATTTGGTGGCAAGGGATGGGGAGTTGACAATAGATCTGTTGTGGGTGCTTTTGGTAGAAGAGGAGGGGAATGGGTTGGGAGTTGGAGGTTCTTCCCCGACAAAAAAGGTGAGAGATGAGCTAGTGGAGGAAGACTTTTTTTTTTTTTTTTGGGAGGGGGAGGAGTTTTGCCAATGTTTAGGAATGCCAATTGAGGGTTTTGAGGGGGAAATTTTGAAGCTTCTCAAGAGAATGAATGAAAGAAGATCACAATTTGAGAAGTTGATTGGGAAAAAGAGGAAAGGGCAAAAACCCTCAAGATCTAATTGGAGCTTAAGAAGTTGGAGTGTTCGATGAATTACAGTTGAATAGGAGGGGCTTTTGGGAGAATCAGCTTGTGTTGGATGAAGCTTCCAATCCTATCGTGGAACGTTAGAGGGGCAAATGATGGAGATAAGAGAAAGATGATAAAGGCTTTTATTAAATCTCAGAAGGTGGATTTAGTTTGTCTGTAGGAAACCAAAATGTAGGAAATGACCATGGGGGTGGGAAGGTGTTTAGAATGGGGGGCTGTGAATTCGAGGGGGGTAGCCCCAGGGGGGGTTGTGGTGTTCTGGGACAACAGAGTGTTACGATTTCCGGAGATGGAGGTGGGGCTTTTCTCAGTGTCTCATCGCTTCAAGAATTGTGAGGATGGTTTTTGTTGGAGCTTTACTAGGGTTTATAGACCCACGTTGAAGATGGATAGGGAAGTGTTTTAGAGTGAGCTAGGAGCGGTTAGAGGACTGTGGGGTGACCCTTGGTGCGTGGTAGGTGATTTTAACATGATTAGATTCCCTTCAAAGCGTAGTAGAGGAGGCATATTGTCCTCAGCTATGAGGATATTTTTAGAGGTGATTGAGGACTTAGAATTGAGGGAGCTGCCCTTTTAGGGTGACCTTTTCACTTAGAGTGGTGGCTTAAGTAACCAATCTAAATCGAGAATTGATTGATTCCTCATTTTTGAGGAATGGGAAGACCATTTTTCGAGGGTTGTTTAGACTGTCCTTGTTAGGCCGTTATCAGATCATTTCTCGGTCCTTCTAGATGGAGGAAAGGTGAGGAGAGGCCCTACTCCATTTAAATTTGAAAACATATGGTTGAAAGAGGACTTTAAGAATGTTTTGAGGACTTGGAGGAAAGGGCTTAATTTCAATGGGTCTACTAGTTTCATACTGGCCGAAAAGTTGAAAGCTTTGAAACCTCTCCTGAGATGTTAGAATAAGGAAGTTTTTGGCTTGTATGAGGTTTAAAAGGAGTTAGCTCTAAATCGAGTGGATTTTTGGGATAATAAGGAGAGTGTTCGCCCTCTGTCTTTGGAAGAGTAGGAATTTTGGATGGAAACTATAGAGATTTATAAAAAGTGGGTTCTTCTTGAAGAAACGTCATGGAGATAGAAATCAAGGGAAATTTGGTTGAAGAAGGGGGATAGAAACACGAGCTTCTTTCATAGAATGACCAATCCCTATAGAAAGAGAAACCAGATGGCTAGAGTCAAAATTGATGGGGCATGGATCATTGAGGACAGAGAATTAAGAGTGGCAGTGAGTAGAACTGTCCAACTCCTGCTCTCTACTAACGATGATTATAGGTCCAACTTAAGTGAGCTGTCTTTTGAGAGGCTAGAAGACTTTGAGGTGACATGATTGGAGAAGGCTTTTATAGAAGAGGAGGTGTTTGAGGCACTGCCAAGTTTTAGCGGGGATAAAGCTCCAGGTCCAGTCTCCATGGCATTTTGGCAGATCTCGTGGGAATTCATGAAGATTGAGATGATGAATTTTTTCAAGGATTTCTATGATTTTGCTTGTTTTGTGCGAAGTTTGAATTTAACCTTTCTAGTGTTGATCCTGAAGAAAGGGGGGACGGAGGACTTAAGGGATTTCAAGCCAATAAGCTTTGTGGAGGGGGGGTGTTGTACAAATGGTTAGCTAAGGTGCTGACCAATAGGCTGAAAGGGGTGTTAGATAAGGTGATTTTTAAGGCCCAAAATGCGTTTGTGGAGGGTAGGCAAATTATGGATGTAGTGCTCATTGTCAATGAAGCCATAAACTCGATTTTTAAGAGCAACGAGGGGGCGATTCTGTGCAAACTGGACATTGAGAAAGCTTATGACCAACCTGTGCCAAAGTCCAATGGTAACGGGACAATGAAGAAAAAGGTGGTCAATCGACTCTCCATTTCCTTTGCAAAGAATGCACCATTGAGGACAGAGGGCTTTGTAGGGTCTTCTCAATTGCAACTTGTCATTAGTGTTTACCTTCCCATGTGCTACTAACCAAGCGAGGGCCTTAACCTTTGAAGGGACTTTTGAGCTCCATAAAAACTTGGCCGGAAGGAACATTAAAGGATTTGAAACTTTTGACAAGGCACAGAAAAAAGATTTCACTGAAAACAAGCCTGAATTTGGGTCCCTCCAAGGAGCCTTGAGGACATGTTGGTTATTTCTTTTAAAGGCTTGGGGAACTCATTAAGAGGCAAGACACTTTGAAAAATTGCTTGCCTTACTTTGATTTGGATGGTGTGGCAAGAAAGAAACAATAGGATCTTTGAGGATAAAGGGAGAACGGAAGAGATGGTTTGGGATTTGATCCGGTTTTATTCTTCTCTATGGGCTTCTTGTACTGAAGCTTTTAGAGGAGTTCCTCTAAGCATTCTACAACTCAATTGGATTGGGGTTTGCGTTTCAAAAGTTTGAAGATTGATGGGGTTTCTCTTTGTTTTTAGAGTTCTATTGTTGGGAGTTTTTTCCTTGGTTAATTTGTGTAGGAAGGACCTCTCATCCTTCCCTTGGTTTTTTTCTCTTTCTATTGTCTCTTTTTTCTCTCCTGTATTTGTTCTTATATTAATATAATCTTCTTCGTTTTTGATAAAGAAAAAAAAAAGAAAAAAAAAAAAAAAGGAAAGCTTATGACCATGTTGAGTGGTCATTTTTACTTTTAGTCATGGAGAAGATGGGATTGGGGCAAAGTGGTTAAGGTGGATCAAATGGTGTTTATCCATAGTTAGGTGTTCTGTTTTGGTTAATGGAACCTCCTCTGGTTTCTTTCAAAGCTCTAGAGGCCTAAGGCAGGGAAATCCGTTTTCGCCTTACCTATTTGTGATAGCAATGGAAGCCCTTAGTTGTCTTCTAAAGAGGGCAGTTTGTGGAGGCTTCTTATCAGCATACTTAGTGCAGGGTAGAGGGGGTGAAGGGGTCAAGGTTTCTCATCTTCTGAGTGCAGATGATACACTAATTTTCTGAGGCGTGGGAGGAGCATATGATGTTTTTATGGTGGTTGCTAATGTGGTTTGAGGCAATCTCTGGATTGAGAGTTAATATGGATAAAAATGAGCTGATTTCGGTGGGAAGGGTGGAGAATGTGGAAGATTTGGTTGCAAAACTTGGTTGTAAGGTGGGAAGCCTACTGTCTACTTATTTGGGAATGCTATTGGATGCTCGTTTTAATTTTGTGGCAACTTAGGATGGAATTGAGGAAAGGTTCCGTAAGATATTGGCTATGTGGAAGTATCAATATATCTCTAAGGGTGGAAGAATCTCCTTGATATGAAGCACTTTATCCAATTTGCTAATTTATTTTATGTCTATCCTCCTTTTGCCTAGAGTGGTTAGGATGAGATTGAAGCAGATTCAGAGGGATTTTCTATGAGGAGGTGGGGCCCTAGAGAGAACTTCATTTAGGAAGGTGGACGACAGTTTGTCTAGATAAGAGAAAAGAGGGGCTGGGGATGAAGAGCCTTGTCACACTCCATAAGGCTTTCCTTGGCAAATGGAGTTGGCGTTATGCAAATGAAAAAGAGGTTTTTTGGAATCAAGTAATAAGGGGGAAATATGGGGAGGAACATGGTGGGTGGTGTTCTCAAGAAGTTAGGAAGGGGTATGGTGTAGGCTTGTGGAAAACAATTAGGAAGTTGGGGCACCTTGTTAGCTCTAGTTTTTCTTTTGTGGTGGGAAATGGGTAGAGGGTGAGTTTTTAGAAGGATAAGTGGTGTGGAGTTACACCTTTATGCGAGTCTTTTCCTGCCTTATTTGTGCCATAGCTACTTTGAAAGAGGCCTGGGTGAAAGATGTTTGGATTGCTTCAGAAAGTGAGGAAAAAAGGGGAGAGGGAGGGGGGGGGGGGGAGTTTGAGCCCTTGCTTCTCTAGGCCTTTTAATGATTGAGATGGATGAGGTGGAAAATTTGTTGTTATGTTTGAGTGGGAAGAGAGTGATTGTGGATGTGAAGGAGAGGGTGAGGTGGGTGGAATCAAAGGATGACAGTTTTTTGGTAAAGGCTTTTTATAAAGCCTTAGAGCCGGACTCGATAGGGTGTTTCCCAATGAAGATTATATGGAACTCTAGTGTGCAACCAAAAGTAAATTTCTTTGCTTGGGAAGTTCTAACTTTGGACCAAGTTCATAAGAGGGGCTTTAGCAAATAAATGTTAGTTGTGCCAAGTGCGTTTGGAGTCCATTGACCATCTTCTTCTCCATTGCGAAAAGACAAGGAAAGTGTGAAAACTGTTCTTTACTCTGTTTGGAGTGTATTGAGTGTTTCCTTTCTCAGTTAAGGAAACCCTCTTGGGGTGGAAAAGGGCTTTTGTGGGTAAGAAGCATAGGGCAGTTTGGAATGCGGGCCCTTTATGCTTGTTTTGGTCATTTTGGAAGGTAAGGAACATGATTGCTTTGAAGATGGTGTGCTGTCCTTGCAAAATCTGAAAGCATTTTTTGTATATTTACTTTGGTCGAAGTCTAAATTGTTTATAAAAGATTGTCCTTCAACGTTAATTGATTTCATTGATTGGGTGGCTTCCCGTTGATGGAGGGGTTGTTTTTTTGCACATCTTGTTTGGACAATTTTTTGTTTCAGCTGTAAGGGGATGAGTCTCTCTTTCTTGTATATTTTAATGCTTTTCCCTAATACAATACTCTCACTTATCAAATAAAAAATAAAAAAAATGTTGCCCTTCGATTCTTACTAAAGCCTTATAGGAGTTTTACTTGGAAAAAAGTAATGAATCTCACCATTGAAAATCAAACAATATGTAAAAAACTTAATATTATTCATTATCAATGCAACTAGGCCTTTTTACAGGCTTTGGAAAACCCTAAAATTTAAAAAAAGAAAAAAAAAAGTTATTTAACCTATGTAATAACTTATTAGGATTCTTATCCTTTCTTGAAACTTCTAATCTTTTAAATTAAAAGATTAAAGGAAAATAGAAAATCTTTTTTTAGAATTAGAAACTTAACTATAACAGCTTTTTGTCATAATAATTTTTAATTAAAAATTACTTATACATCCTAAAAAGGACTTAAATGAGTTTTTTTTTTATAGAAAATATTTAGAGATATAGGAACTTTTTTTAAGGAGAAATTCTAGTAAAATGAAACTTTCCAAATTCTAAATTAAACTCAAATATCAATAATTAGCTAATTATGATTCTAAAGACCCTACAAAACTGTAAAACTGCCAAAATACCCTTTAGAGTAATTTATGATTTCTTTATTTCCTTTCTTGATTATATCTTGTAATTTTATACCCATCTCATTAACTTAGTGATTCCTTTTCCTCTTTTGCAGCCATGTTTTTTGGAGGAAGGCAGTTGTACAACATTTCATACTCCTCATGATTTGGGAACTATGGTGTGTTCTTACCCCTGCTTATTCATGTTTCCACAAAGAAATTGTAAATTTCTTTAATTCATTAACTGATCTTCTCTAATGATCCCTTTTCTTTGGCTCCCTAAAGGGTTCACAAAAAGTTCAAGTTAATATTGTTGCACAAAAGGTTGGGGCAAAAGAAAAGTCTCCGTATGCCTCATACACATATAGGAACATCCCAACTTCATCATTGTCTAACATTATCCGGTAAGTAATTTTTTCAACTCCCTTTTCTAATTTGTTCCTGTATCAATAATTCTTCTAATATCAAAATTTGATATTTTCTGCAAATTTCTTTTGGATATCTATCATATCACACATCATTCTGGAATCATTTTATGTTGCAATATCAACCATTTCTTTTGGATATCTATCATCTGCGCACATCATCCAGGAATCATTTTATGTTGAATATCAACCAGTCTACATTTATCTTTCTAAAATTGAATCAGGATTTCCTATCAGCTAATTTAAGGCTTCATCTACCATTTTTTTCCTTTAGAAGTAGAGATTATTGCTGAGATATGTATATTGCTAGATTATATTTAAGTGTAAGCTATATTTCTATGTATGATTTGATACTTGGATTGTATCTATCATTTCCAATGAAAGGTGTGATCTTGCCTTTTTTAATTTGAGACCAAGATGAGAAAATATTATTTTTAAGATTGACATGATTGGATTAAATTAATGTTAGACAACCTTAAGATGGTTATCTACAATCAAATAAGGACGGTTAGATTTTCAATCTTTTGGGATTTAAGGAGAGGATTTAGGTGTAAACTTAGGGCAACAAAGAAAGAAAATAAAAGATAGAAAAAAGAAAAAAAAAAGATAGGAAACCTTGGAGTCTCCCTAAAGTCTTCTAGTACTCTTACCTAGAAGAAAAACATTAGGAAAAAAATGGAGTCTCACTATTGGAAATTCCACTGGTTGTAAACAATTTGATATTACTTATGATGCATAAATTAATCTCATTTTACAACAATTGGCCTTATTTTTAGGCTTCAAAAAAACCTTAAAAAACTCAACAAACCCATTAAAAAAAGCATACTCTATAAACATATTAAGACTCTTTAAGTTTTTCATAAAAATTTTAAATGTTGTAAATAATAGGATTAAAAATGAAAAGGAGACTTTCTTTTTGGAATTAGAAACCAAAACTTTATCGGAACTTCTTGTAATAAAAGTTCTAATAAAGAAAATTTCTAAATTCTAAAAAAAAAGGACTTAAATAAAAAGATTGGAAAAGAAGTTTCTATATATATATATATATATATATATATATATAGAAACTTCTTTTGAGAAGTTTACAGTAAAAAAAACCTCCCAAGTTTTAATGAGACTTAAGTATCAACTATTTATCTATTATGAGTCTAAAGGAGCTAAAATTATTAAAAAAATTCCTTTTCTTCCTTTTCTAGGATAGACCTTGGAGATCATCTCCATCAATTTCCCCTCGACGGAGGAAACTCGATCTCAAGATTTAGTGACTCACAACAATCTTTCAAGTTCCTATGATAACTTCCAACTGTTTTTCAAATTTATCTTTTGCTATCAAATTTTCTTTGAATGAAACATGATTTTGGAACTTGACAAAAGTTTTTCTTGAATGAAATAATTGTAACTAGAGGACTCTTTTGTTTTTTAGTTTCTTTTTATTTATTATTATTTTGCAAGAGATAATTCTTTGCTAAGCCAGATATTGAGGAGAAATGGTCAGCTGTAGGTTCAGCTGTGTATAGTTGTGGGTACAACTGATTGTGTTGTTGTTGATTAGTTATGATTTATTCTGTATCATTGTCTATTATTTTGTATAGTTGGCTATCCTAAAATAGCCTTATGTACTTTGTATAAATACCCTTGAGATATATGAGAATATTCATTCAACAATTTATCAAGTTGGTATTAGAGTGAAAGTAAAGAATTTCCGCTACTGCCTAGCCGACACTCCTTCCATTCTTTTTCACCCTCTTCATTATCATGTCATGTCTACAAAAATAGATATGAATATTTCTGATAGCAAAAAGTCATTCATGGTGACCATTCATGAGACCGTCTCTCTAACAATTTCTATTAAGTTAGATGGTGCTAATTATCATATTTGGTCTCAAATTTTGGAAATTCATATCGCTGCCAGAAAGAAGAAGGGATATATCATAGGAAGGAAGGTTGCACTTGTAGAGGATGATCCAAATTATGATGAATGTGAGGCCAAAGACGCTCTAGTCAAGTCTTGGCTCATTAATTCCATGATTGACTGGCTGATGTCACACTTTATGTAGTGTGAACGGCTAAGGAGGTGTTGGATGTAGTCAAAAGGAGCTATGTTGATGTCTCTTACTCTTCTCAAGTACATGAATTGATGAAGAAATCATTTCAATCACGCCAAGGTGGTTGCCCTCTTGTAGAATACTACAATGAGTTAAACTCAATATTCATGGAGCTTGATTATCGAAGACCCAATGATATGACGTGTGTAGCTGATATTAAGAAACAAAGGAAGTGTATTGCTGAGGATCGGGTTTATATATTTCTTGTAGGTCTTGATCATAGTTTGGATCAAGTTAGTGGTCATGTTTTGGCCATTGCTCCTTTACCAAGTCTAGGGGAAGCCTATTCACTAGTTTGTTGTGAAGTGCAGAGGTAGGTCACCAGGGGAACAAAAGATCACTCTAAGGCTTTCACAATGGCTGTCCATAAGAATAACACACGGCCAACAATGGATATCTTTTTGCTTTAGTGTCTCTCTCTTTTGTTCTTTTATTACTTTGTCTTATTTATTTTTGTCATTTTTGTGACAAAAAAGTAGGAGAAAATTCATTGTTGATTGTGTGAATACCCATTGCATTCATTACTCACATCCATCCCTTTACCTTGATTGGATAGAATTTATGAGTTATTTTTTCCCACACATTGCTTTACTTGTGTATTTGGTTGGTTGGTGTGTGAAAGTCACATGTATTAGGGGATTGCTTGCTTTTTGATGTGGTTTGATTGCCATTAGCATATTAGAGAATAATTTAGTTTTGACAAGAGTCATTGAGAGATTTGTACATTTTGTTTGAGATTAAGGTGTTTGTGTAATTTGTAGTCTGTCATAAAATTGCCAAAGATGGAGATTATTGGTACTTTAGGCTATATAGTTTAAGATTGTCAATTTTGTTCCATTCGTTTTAGCTCAAGACCTTTTTACATTCTATCTTACTCTCCATTGAAGACTTAAGGTTGCAACGTGATCAACTAGGATGACACATGTAAATATGGAAAAGCCTAGGAAAGGCAAATTGGATTTAATTAAAATCATGGTGTGGACCACATGTTTTTAAACCAAGCGAAAATATTTTCAAAAATGTTTTTGAAAAATGTTTAAAAAATCCTCGAGTGCTCAAACGTTGGAGAGTGCTCAAGCGCTCGTATAGATATCCAAATCTCCACAAATATCCTATTTTACATATTTTAATTGATTTTATTCTGGGAATCGTAATTTGAGTCCACTAGGTATTTGTATCCTATGAATACCATGATGAAAACGGTTTTGAGCTTTTGATATGAGTATTGAGAAAATCTAATTTGCCTTCCCGTTCTCGAAACTCTCAAATATGTTTGACTTTCCATTCGTTTGGTTGAGAAGATGATCTACATCCTCTTAGGTGCTAAGGTTAGATTCACTAGAAGCACATGTGGTGCTATGTCGCAGACGTGAAGTGCAATGTAGGTGTTGGATAGTAAGACTTAGGGATAACATTTGTCTAGTAAAATTGTGTATTGTACTTTTGAATAGTGAATTAGTGATTAGAGGTCTTTGACCCCATGGTTTTTTACATTTACACGTTGTGTGAGTGGTTTTCCATGTAATAAATCCTGTGTTCTTGTGTTGATTGTCTTTAGGCTTTCCTAAATTGAAAAGTGGTTATTACAGGATTAAAATATTTAATTATTTAATCCAATAAGGTTTAAACATCTATTCACCTCCCTCTAGGTGTTACCTTCAGGTTGGATGGAATTCTGATGTGCTTCTCTTTCTCTCTCCCTCCAAATTGATATTCTTGTAAGGGTCACACTTCAGGCATGATTCAGTAAATATTCATGTCAATACTGTAGAAAAGTGCAGAGTTTTTAATGAAAGCAAAAATTTATATTGAGGGCTATTATTTATTTATTTATTTATTTTTGAGGTTCTAGCACTTGGATAAGGGCAATATGGAAGCTCTCTTTCTCAAATAAGATAACTTGATTTCACAATAAGCATTGACCATAGAGAAAACCCTAAAATGCTATATGCAATTCTATGCAGGGTTTCTCATGACTTTCATATATCTTTTCTTTCGATTTTATTTTACATCGTGGTGTGGGAGATCTTCCTTTTCCATCATTGAGACTGGATCTTAAGGTGTGTAATACTGTTCTTGGTCAGTTCATCTCCCTTTGCATGACAAAAGTTGTGAAGTATAATGAGTCACTTTGGCAGGGTCTTATCAGGGCGTTTACGCAAAGTTCTTCATGAAACAATCTTTGGTTCTCAAGGAGCCTTTGTGGAAGGGAGACACATTTTGGATGTTGTGTTGATAGCCAATGAAGTGGTGGATGAGAAAAGAAGGTCAGGGGAGGAAGGGGTAGTCTTCAAAATTGATTTTGAGAAGGACTATGATCATGTGGATTGGGGCTTTTTAGATCATGTGCTACAAAGGAAGGGGTTCAGCTAGAAATGGAGATCTTGGATAAGGGGCTGTTTGTCTTCATCAAGTTTTGCAATCCTAGTTAATGGGAATGCAAAGGGTTGGGTTAAGGCCTCTAGAGGTTTGAGACAAGGAGACCCCCTTTCTCCTTTCCTTTTTACTCTAGTGGTAGATGTTCTAAGTAGGTTGATGATCAGAGCAGAGGAAACTGGGATAACTGAGGGTTTCTTTGTGGGGAGGGATAGGACTAGAGTGTCTTTGTTACAGTTTGCTGATGACACCATCTTTTTCTCTAAAGACTCTATGGAACATCTTCAAAACCTCAAGATTATCCTTTTGGTTTTTGGGCAAGTATCTGGTTTAAAAATCAACTTAGAAAAAAACACCATTTTAGGTATTAACACTAGGCAGAAGTTGTTGTCTAGTTTGGCTTCGGTTTTGGATTGCAGAGTGTTAGAGTGGCCTTTGTCTTATTTAGGCCTTCCTTTGGGAGGGAACCCAAAGACAATAGGCTTTTGGGATCCGGTGGTTGAGAGAATTTCGAGGAGGCTGGATGGGTGGAAAAAGACCTTTTTGTCTTTGGGAGGGAGGATTACTTTAATTCAGTCTTGTCTGTCTCACATCCCTAGCTACTTCCTCTCCCTCTTTAAAATCTCAGTATCAATAGCTTCAAAGATTGAGAAGATGCAAAGGGATTTTCTTTGGTCTGGGGCGGGGGAAGGGAAGAAAGATCATCTTATCAGATGGGAGGTTGTTAGTAGACCAAAGGAGTTGGGAGGTCTAGGCTTTGGGAAAACTATGAGAAATATTGCTCTCTTAGGGAAATGGCTTTGGAGGTTCCCTAGAAAAAGGAGTGGTCTTTGGGATAAGGTTATTGTGAGTATACATGGGATACATCCTAATGGACGGGACGCCAACATGGTGGTTAGATGGTCACACAGATGTCCTTGGAAGACTATTGCTCAAGTTTTCCAGGAGTTTTCCCCTTTTGTCCGCCTAGTGGTGGGCAATGGGGAGAGAATTCGGTTCTGGGAAGATCTTTGGTGGGGTAACCAAACTTTGTGCTCTCAATTTGCTGATCTTTACAGAGTTGTTTCTGTGAAAGACCTCACTGTCTCAAATGTCCTTGGCAATTCCTTACCACTGTCTTGGAATTTTAACTTTCGCCGCAATCTAATGGATTCAGAAATTGATCTCCTTCAGAGATTAATGTCCTCCCTTAGTTCTATGCTTTTCTCTTCTTCTTCATCAGATTCAAGAGCGTGGTCTTTGTCTTCGTCAGGTTTGTTTTCAGTGAAATTTTTTTTCTTGGCCTTGTCAAAAGTCTCAAATCATTTATTGTTCCTTCCGGCCAAGTTTTTATGGAGCTCAAAAGTCCCTTCAAAGGTTAAGGCCCTCGCTTGGTTAGTAGCACATGGGAAGGTAAACACTAATGATAAGTTGCAATTGAGAAGACCCTACAAAGCCCTCTGTCCTCAATGGTGCATTCTTTGCAAAGGAAATGGAGAGTCGATTGACCACCTTTTTCTTCATTGTCCCGTTACCATTGGACTTTGGCACAGGTTGTTCAATCTAGTAGGGTTGGTTTGGGTCCCTCCAAGGAGCCTTGAGGATATGTTGGTTATTACTTTTAAAGGCTTGGGGAACTCATTAAGAGGCACGACACTTTGGCAAATTGCTTGCCTTACTTTGATTTGGATGGTGTGGCAAGAAAGAAACAATAGGATCTTTGAGGATAAAGGGAGAACGGAAGAGATGGTATGAGATTTGATTCGGTTTTATTCTTCTCTATGGGCTTCTTGTATTGAAGCTTTTAGAGGAGTTCCTCTAAATGTTCTACAACTCAATTGGATTGGGGTTTGCGTTTCAAAAGTTTGAAGATTGATGGGGTTTCTCTTTGTTTTTAGAGTTCTATTGTTGGGAGTTTTCTCCTTTGTTCAATTTGTGTAGGAAGGACCTCTCATCCTTCCCTTGGTTTTTTTCTCTTTCTCTTGTTTCTTTTATCTCTCCTGTATTTGTTCTTATATTAATATGATCTTCTTCGTCTCTGATAAAAAAAAAAAAATAATGAGTCACTTCTGCCTTTTCATCTTCCCATCTCAGATTGCTAAGGAATTAAAAATTGTCATTCAAAATAGCCACAAAAAGAAACTCCAGGTCAAACTTTTATCACTCAAGTAATGGGATAAGCCTGTCAACTCAACTTAGATTAATGAACCCTTATATCCCTGATTCTCTGCTGCCTGTTGTGTTCCACACGAATCATTTTTCACCTTTCAGCTCTATCTAAGGGCCCTCTCTTCTGTCAAGCCATAGGCCATCTTGTCCATTTGATTGCCTCTATGAATTGCTTCTTGACCTTTTGTTTGTGATTGCAGCATCTTCAACTTGAATCAAGTTTATTTCCTTATGGTTGCAGTTATTTGCTGTGCATGAAAAAACTAACTTGATGACTTCCTCTCATCTTTTGTTTTCTCATTTCTTCTTGATGTATTTGTTCTTCAAAGTTCCTATTCCATGTCTCTCTATATAATTGGTATCTTTTGTTCCCACAAAACCTCTGTGGCATTTGTTCCCTGACTGATAAGGTTATACATTACAAGGATTTTGTCATAGTTACAGGTGATAATTTTTGCAATTTTCCACACTAACAAGTGGGCCCCAAAAAGGTTGTGGAGACCAAAATGAATCTAATGGCTTCATTTTCTAGAATTCCTCAACAAGCCAGAAAATTTGCTTTACTCTCTAGATCATTCAAATTCCCTTAAAAGGATAGAGCTGCATTATTTTACTTGTGATGATTAGTTAGGCATTGATCACCTCTTAGTTGCAATTAACTGCTATGGAGCATATAAAGGAGGATGTCTGTATTTTGAGATAGTGCTGTAACCACAAATCATCACTCCAGATGGATGATTGGGGTTGAATTCCTAGAACCGCTTCTGCAGCCTCCTTTGTGAACACCAAAATGGTCACTTTTTAATGCATACCTTTTCATTTTTTATCATTCGTTCTTGCTCCTACACTTGCTAATTGCAAATTTTTCCATAGCTTTTGGCTACTTCAGCAATCCGCTAAGCCATTCTCATACAAATCTTTGTTCAGTTTTGAGATGCAAAATTTGTTTGGAAAGTCTACCTTTCTGAAGTTAGGTCCTTGATTTTTACAAAGCCAAGACAGGACTTGAAAAAAATTATTTCCTGCTTTTTATTTTATTTTATTTTGCAAAAGTGTTAGCAGATGCAGTTAGGTCAAGCAACAGGTAGCCATTTTAAAATCTAAGCCTATCGCCATTCTCGTTCTGCCTTGTAGAATGTTATTGTATGTATTGGTTAACTTAATGCTTTGCTGTTCAATAATCATGTAACTCAGGCTTTCAAATACAATGTGGTTTCTTTGCCTTTTTTATGATTGTGCTGGCTGGTTTCTTTAATCGTATTTAAAGTTTTGCCTTTTATTTTAAAACCAAATAAACATAAAACCAAGGATATGAGCCTATCTTGACTGTGTGAATTATTTCCCTCTGCTCTTCTAGTTAGTCTATATGTTTGTTGGCCAATTGAGGTGTTTTATAATTTTTGCTTCCATTTACTGTCTAGGTTGAGGGCTGGAAATGTCATTTTCAACTATAGGGATCGCAGTGACATGCCACAAAAGATTGAAGGTAACACGAATTTCTTTGTCCTGGTGAAATTTTTGGTTTTTTTTTTTTTTTTTTCACCTTGGAAAGAATGAAATAACAGTACTTAGTGCCTATCGAAATAAATAAATGAATAAAACTCTACCAGTAGCCTCATGTTTGTCCATGCTAATGGGCCTCCATTGCTTCTTTTGGTTTTTTGTGAAATTCTTTCAAGAATATATCAAGAAGTGTCTTAATCACAATAAAGAGCAGATGGATATCACTTTCCGCAACTCTTTCTTGGAGTTATCCTCTTTACCACTTCACAAGATATCTTCAAAACTACTTCAATACTTTAATAACAGACAGGAAGGTGAACTGAATGTTCACAGGAATTGCCTAGGTGGGTTATTTCAATGATAGGTTAAAGAGTTATTTCAATGATAAATATATTCTTCAACACAAGCTCAACTTCTTTCCAGGCTTTCTTACATTGCCTAGGTGGGTTTGTTGTGGTCAGGAATGTAGGTTCAGCACTTTGTAAATGGATTGCTAAGCAAAAGGACTTTGATTGTCTTGCAATACATCTATAAACTTTGTGATCACTATGAAATATTTTAGAAGATCTCTAATTGCCAATCCATAATTATGAGATCACTGTAGAAGTGTATTTCATCTGCAGGGAAACAACATTAAAAGCACCTTTTGAATACTTACAAAAGAAGATGAAAGAATATTTCAGCATAGGCTGTTAGTAATTTCCATATGGTTGGTGTGGAGTAGACTAGCAGCCCATGCCCTTAGTTGGAGTTTTTGTTTTTTTAAATAATTTTATCCAGATTGGATAATATGTGTGTGTGTGTGTGTCAAATTTTCTTTTTGTTTTTAATATTACGACTCCTAATAGGAAAAGGAGTCGTATTCCTATTAGGAGATAGGCTTTCACTCTTACTAGAATACAGAATTCTATGAGTCTATATAAACCTATGTAGTTTTTCAAATTTATTAATAGACCTTATTGGAAGTTGTAGTAGCTACGTAGCTTCTTTGAAAGCTATAACTGTCTGCTCTTAAGTGAGATTGCTTAGGACCCTAGGTGTGATTACAAAGGAACCTTAGTGCCATTGCCAAGGATTTTATTTGTTTTTTTGCTTCCTTGGCCTCTTTCTTCTCATTCCACAGCTAAAGGAACTTCCATAATGGTGGTAATTTAAAAATAATGCATCATTATGTAGCTAAAAATTGATGTCATAATCTTTTTGGATAGGGAAAGGTCATGGCTGAATAGTGGGAGTAAGAGTTCTTTTCTTATTGTCTGTTTTTAAGGAGTAAGGTTTGTTTTGATTGTCGTCTTTTGGGGTTGGGGAAGTGGTAAATGAATGGAGAGGGATTGTGGGAGTTTCCAGGTTCAAGTCCGAATGGGGATAAAAAATTACCTATTAAAATTTTGTTTTATTTATTTAATTATTTTTCGGGGTGGGGTTTGGTCTACATCCCAGGTAGGAGACTGGTGTTGTTGAGTGAGGACAGTTCCTCCATGAGTTAGTGTTTTGAAGCTCAACTTTAATGAATAGATTAACTGGCTTTAGAGGACTCATTTAAGACCATACGGGTGAGATTACTCCTTTTTTTTTTCCCCCCCAATAGAACAATTCTGGGCTAGCTATGGTAGAGAAAATGTTTATTTACTTGAGGATCTGAAAATTGCAGGAGAATTCAGAGATACTAACCTACTAATGGAGGAGGATTCAACAACATTTTTGTTTTGGATAGTCATAGAGGGTCTTGAAGGTATGACCATCCGATGTGGAGGATTGTACTCCTTGATGGTGGATTAGGTTGCTCTTTTGCTCATGGATGTTGATTGGCTGATCTGGAAACCAATAGGCTTGCCAAGAGAGGAGCCTCTTCTTTAGTTTGTTTGGGATTTTATGCTCCTTGGAGTTTTGCTTCTCAATTGCACTAAGCTTGGAAAAATCCATGGCAAGAATAGGTGTTATAGAATTTAATGATTCTAATTCTTGCATTTGGATGGATAAGCCAGGTTTTAGAATGAGGAAAATATATCTATTTTTGAAATAATGAGATAATGAAATAATGATTAATTTATAATTCAATCTATTAAATGTATTTTTAAAATATAAATATATAATATATATGCATTTTAAAATATAAAAGATTTTAAAATAGTGGAACTTATTATGTATTATTTTGTTATTCTTGAAATGAACATAATGCATCAAATATTTTGTTATTCTGAAATACATGATTTTTCTTGAAGTACATTAATCATATTTTATGTTTTCTTTTAATCTTCTAAGTATGCTTTATCTTTATTAGATCATCTATAATACATAGGTTATCATATTTTTATCGAAAGATAAATAATGATTGAATTGGACTCACAAGCTTTATTAAACTATAATATTATAAATCATTGTTTGAAAATATAAATAATGACTAAACTGAAATAAATGGTTTATTAAATTACTATATGTGTAGACATTTGTTGGAGAGTATAAGGTACATTGTGGATCCAAATCCTACAAGTTTAAGTTTTAGGAAAATTGGTAGTTTAACATGGTATTAGAGCCTCATTAGTGGAAGGTCAAGTGTTCGAACCTCACCACTGTATGTTTATTTCCCCAATCTATGAAGTCCATGTGCGAGCCTAAAAATGGAGCTAAGACTTGAGGAAGGGTGTTGAAGAGCACGATATGCATTATTTAGCCAAATCCTACAAGCTCAAGCTTTTAGGAAAATTGGTATTTCAACCTTATTATGTTTTGAAAAGAAGATTAAGATAAAGGTTTCTCCACAATAGGAATGTTGCAATGTGGTAAAAGCGGGTTTATTGAAAATGTTTTGTGGAGTTTGACAATAGTGGGATAATCAATTAGAGCACCAATTCTACCTTCATCGCTCTTGTGCTAAAATGAAGTCAAACCAACAAAATATTAGATTTTAAACCTATTAGCTTGGTCACAAGCTTGTATGAAATCATGGCTAAAGTTCTTTCAAGTTGCATGAAAAGTCCTTAATGAAACCATCCACATTTTACAGGGAGCTTTTGTAGAGGGGAAATAAATTTTATATGCAATTTTGATAACTAATGAAATGTATGGATGTGAAAAGGAAATTAGGAGAGGAGGGAGTAGTCTTCAAAATTGATTTTGAAAAGGCCTATGACCATGCGAATTGAGGTTTTTGGGACCATGCACTAGATAGAAAGGGGTTTAGTACTAGATGGAAATCATGGATGAGGGGATGTTTATCCTCAACAAATCTTGCACTCTTAGTGAATGGAAATGCCAAGGGATGGTTTAAAGCAACCCGAGGATTAAGGTAAGGAGATCCTCTTTCTCATTTCCTTTTTGCCATTGCAACGAATGTTTTAAGGAGGATGCTGATAAAAGCATAGGAAAGTGGTATTCTAGAAGGGTTCCTAGTAAGGAAGAGGAGACAGGTTGCAAACAACACTATCATACTTTTTAATGCCAGTATGGAAGAGTTCCAAAATTTTAGGCTGATCTTGTTGATTTTTGTACACATTTAAGGACTTAAGATCAATTAGGCAAGAGCATGTTTTCAGGGATCAATACAAGTCTGAACCAGATTTTTAGATTGGCTCCATTGTTAGAATGTAAAGTTTCTAAGTGGCCTTTAACCTACTTGGGTCTACCCTTGAGGGGAATCCAAAGCCAATCTTTCAATATGGGAAACAATTGAAAGCCAAACGTGTTTTCCTTGAATTTTGGCTTAAACCTATTTTGGGAACAATTGTTAGCCAAATGTGTTTTTCTATTTTTTTATTCTTAAAAAACAAAAAACTGTTCTTGAGAAAAGTTCCCAAACATAGTCTTTGGCTTCCTACCCTTGAGGATTTTGTTTTAAAAAAAAATATACATGTGCCTTTTTTGTCCTAAATAAAAGCACGTACACAAAAGTTAATACACGTTTCTCTTCTTCTTCTATACATCTGCCTTTTTTGTCCTAAATAAAAGTCCATACATAAAAGTGAATACACGTTTCTTCTTCTTCTTCTTCTTCTTCTTCTATATATGTGCCTTTTTTGTCCTAAATAAAAGTGCATACACAAAAGTGAATACATGTTTCTCTTCTTCTATACATGTGCCTTTTTTGTCCTAATTAAAAGTCCATACACAAAAGTGAATTCTCGTTTCTTCTTCTGTTTATTTTATTTTATTTTATTTTTTTATTTTTATTATCAGGAACAACAATTTCTCTTCTTCTTCTTATTCTATTTCTTTTTTATTTTATATATATATATATTATCAGAAACAACAATGTCTTGCATTGAAATAGTCCCCAAAAAGGAAAACAGATACATACTAGTCCAAAAGGCGATCTTCACAGGTCAAAATGGTTCTGATAGTGCATACAATTTACTATCTTCTCTTGGTTGCATATGGAGTTTTCTTTCATGGAAAGGAACATAGATAAAGGTGTCCTCACAATTAGAAAATTGTAATAAAGCCTCCATGGTTTAGAACATCTAATGCCTTGATGCTGAAGATTTCAAATCTAACTTCTTTGGGGTCTTTATTATGTCAAGCAAGAAGGCTTCCCTGCAAAAGAGGTCATTGACAAGTCTGAATTCTTTTATTTCTTCCCCAGTTAGAATAAATGATTTATTCTGTTAATAAATTAGAAGCTTTGGTTGATGACTTAATTGTAAACTTTATTCAGATAGTTAGCCTTGGGCTCCTTGGTGCCTGTTAATTACTGGCACAATGTAATTTTGAACCTTCTCTTTTCATTAAGTTAGTTCTCCTTTAATATTTTTATGCTTGACATATATCACTTGGAAATCATTCTCAATGTGATTTTGGAGCTTCCATCTTCATTAAGTTAGTTCTTTAGTATTGTTCATGCGTTATGGCTATCTCTCATTTGAAAGTTATTTCTCTGAGTTACTGATCAATATATTTTATCAATGTGCAGTAACTGAAAATTTCTCTTGCCCATTTTGCTTGATGCAATGTGCGAGCTTTAAGGTTGGTTTTCATCTGACACATTCTTTTCTTGCTGTTCCCTCAATATAGTGAAGGTTTAGGAAACTTCCAGTTTCACCAGGAACTTAGTGGGGAAAAGGTAGCTTTTAGATGTTGAAAATCTACACAACAAATAAATTTTACATATCTTTTTCAAAAAGTTTGCTGGTTTTCCAAAGCATGTGCAAAGTATTGGATCGTACTATATATATATTTGGAAACATCTCATGAAAAAGCATGAACTGCTTCAAAATGTCATTAACACCTATATCAAACCTCAATTTTTTTTTTCTTTTATTACTCTTTAATTTTATCGATTTTGTAATCTTCCTTATATTTGTGATAAGAGAGTGAAACAACAATCTTTTAATCATTAACCTTTTTTCATTCAGAATTCTTTTAATCATAAATTTACAAATGCTATCACAGCCAAAATCTAGCCCTTCTTCAACTTTAGAAACTCAGAACCTAATACTGGACGGGGTATGCTGATGCTTATCTCATGGGTTTCTATGAGGAACATAGGTGTCTGACAATACATCAAGATAAGGGGAATTTTCCATATTTATTATCATGTGGTACTCTTGTGGAGACCTAGATCCACTAATTGGTTCAAAGATTCCTTTGCAACTGGAGCTGGCTTTTTGCAACAGAAAGAGAGACTTTCTGGAAGCAAATTATAAGTAAAAAATACAGGGAAGCTGAAGGGGATTGGTGTTATTAGGAAGTGAGAGATAGGTACAGAGTTGGGTTATGGAAAGCCATAAGGAAAGTGTGCGAGGTTATCAATTGTAGAGTCTCTTTTCCTGTGGGCAATAGGAGGACGGTAAAGTTTTAGAAGGATACATGGTGAATGGAGATGAACCTTTGTGTGTATCTTTTTTCTTCTTATTTGCCATAGCTAGTTCGAAAGAAAAGTGAGTGATGGATTTGTGGAATCAGTCCAATGAAAGGGGTTGTTGGACTCCTAGCTTCTCTAGGCATCTAAACGATTGGGAGATTGAGATTGTGGGGCATTTCTTTTCAAGGCTTCAAGAAAAGGCAGTGATTAGGAGAGAGACCCTATTAGGATGGCATGACTCCTTTGTTGGGAGGAAACAAAAAAAGGCGTGGGGAGCAACTCCTTTGTACCTCTTTTGGATAATTTGGAAGGAGAGAAATAAAAGATTGTTTGAAAACAAGGAGCTTTCTGACCAAAAACTGAAATGTTGCTTCTTTGTAACTTGTGTTTTTGACCAAGTTGTATATAATTGAAGGTCCAATGTCCTTATTTGGTTTCATTGATTGGTTAGGTTATTTTTGAGGGAGTGAGTGGTTTTTTGTTGTCCCTTTTACTTTTCCTTTTCCATTTTTTTTTTGAGCTTTTTGGCGATCATTGTTTATGTCCTGTATGCTTTAGTGTGTTCTTTTTGATGATTTTTATTTAACACTATCTTTATTTACCTATCAAAAATGATTCCTTTGCAAAAAGGGGAACTAGAGACATTGCATATTCTGAGGAGGGGGTGGTGGTGGTGGTGGTAATTCTCAGCCCAATGATCTTAAGAGAAAGGATTTTGTATACTGAAGCTTTGTTTTGGATGTTTCTTCTTTTTCTTTTATGGAGCATCTTCTCATCCTACTTTAGGATCCCTCTTGCTTTACTTTTATTTGCAGTATTATGATGTAGGACAACCCTAGGATGGTTGCCTACACTCAAGGGTAGGTGGGCTAGGGTTTTATTTTTAGGGTGTAAGGAGAGGAACAAGGAATAAACTTTATGGTAGAGAAAATTATAAGATAAGAAATAGAGAGAAAGAAGAAACAATGAAGAAAAGATGGAAAACCTTAGAGTCTCACTAAGGCCTTCTAGGAGTCTCACCTAGAAGAAAATCAATGGAGTCTCACCATTGAGAGTTGCAACCTTGCAATGAAAGAAAGTATAATATTATTCATCAAAATTCATTCCTTTGATTTACATTGATTAGCCTATTTATAGGCTTCTCTAAGAAATCCAAAGTCTACTAGGACTCTAATAACCTATTCTACTAGGACTCTAATAACCTATCATGACTCAAATTCTAATTATATTATAACTCAACTAGCTAATCCTAATTAGACTCCAACAAATACCAATCCCTATTCAATTTTAATTAATATTAATCCTACTTAAAGTTTACTTAGGTCTTCCCTTTCTTCCTTGAATAAACTTTAAAAGGCTTTCCCCCATCAATTCTCCCCGGCTTGAAAGAACTCGGCTCCGACGAGTTAAATGTTTGATATAATTCATAGAGATCGGGGTTAATCTTCTGAAAATCCGTTGTCGTAATCCATGTATTCTCAGAATGTGGTTTGCCTCGCCATTTCACCAAAAATTTTTTGTATCCACCTTGTCGAGTAGACACAAGTTGATCATCAAGAACATACTCGATCTCAGGACGTAGGCTAAGAGTAGGTGGTAATTGAAGATCCAACTCTTCACTTACATTGTTATGATGGCCATGGTAGATATACAAATCGTCCACATTAAATATTGGACTAAAATACAAGTTTGAAGGGAGCTCTAACAAATAAGCATTCTCACCCAACCGCTTTAGTACTCGAAATGGACCCGCTTTCTTAGCTTGAAGCTTTTGATATGTGCTCGGATGAAATCTTTCTGGTCGTAAACGAACCATCACTAGATCACCTTCTTGAAACTGAATATATCTTCGATGTGCATCTGCTGCTTCTTTATAGTTCTCATTGCTGATTTTGATTTTTTCTCGTACCTTTTCATGTATATCTCGTATATGACGTGCAAATGCATCACCATCTTGGCTGGTGCGGACAGAAGTAGGTAATGGTATAAGATCAATAGGTTGCTTAGGTTTCAGCCCATATGCCACTTCAAAAGGTGAGTACCCAGTAGTACGATTAGTGGAGCTATTGAAAGCAAATTCGGCTTGTGGTAAGATATTATCCCACTTTCTCAACTGATCTCTCACAATGCATCTCAAAAGATTACCAAGACTGCGATTGACAACTTCTGTTTGTCCATCAGTTTGAGGATGAAAAGAACTTGAAAATTTTAATTGAGTACCTAGCTTGGCCCACAAGGTTTTCCAAAAATAGCTCATAAACTTGACATCGTGATCAGAAACAATGGATTGTGGTAATCCATGCAATCGAACTACTTCTTTAAAGAATAAGGCAGCAACATAAGAAGCATCCGAAGCCTTCTTACATGGGATAAAATGTGCCATTTTGGAAAATCTATCAACCACAACAAATATAGAATCAAAGCCCCGTTGTGTCCTTGGTAATCCAAGTACAAAATCCATGCTCAAGTCTTCCCAAGGTTTGGAAGGAACTGGTAATGGCGTATATAACCCCGTATTTTGCTTTGAACCTTTTCCTACTTGACATGCTCGACATTGTTTGATAACCTTCCAAACATCCTTCTTTAAACTAGGCTAAAAGAAGCGATCTTCCACCAAAGCAATGGTCTTATCTCGTCCAAAATGCCCACCCATTCCACCTCCATGAAGTTCCCATATGACATGATCACGTAGAGAAGTCCTTGGTAAGCATAAACAATTTTTATAAAACAAGTACCCTTCTAAAATCTGGAAATCAATACATGTTGCTTTTGAACCACTCAAAAGAGAGGAATAAACATCTCCAAAATCAGCATCATTGTCATAGCAATGCTTTAATTCTTCAAATCCAATTGTAGTGGTTGGCATGTTTACTAAGAGAAGGGCCTTCCTGCTAAGGGCATCAGCTACTTTATTTTCAATTCCTGCACAATGCCTTAAATTAAAGGTAAACAGTTGAAGAAAACTACTCCATTTTGCATGTCGAGAGTTAAGCTTCTTTTGAGAATTAATATATCGCAAGGCTTCATGATCTGAATACAAAACAAATTCCTTGTAACTGAGATAATGTTGCCAATGCCTAATTGCTTGCACCACTGCATAGAATTCAAGATCATATGTGGAGTATTTTTTCTTTGCCCCATTGAGCTTCTCACTAAAGAAAGCCACAGGATGTCCCTCTTGGCTAAGGACTGCTCCAATTCCCACATGGGAAGCATCACAGGCCACCTCAAATACTTTCTCAAAGTCTGGTAGGCGTAGGATAGGAGGGTTCACCATCTTGGATTTGATTTCTTCAAATGCCTTGTTGGCCGCCTTGGTCCAAATAAATAAACCAGGTTTCATGCATTCAGTAATTGGGGCCATAGTAGAGCTGAAATTTTGAATAAATCGTCGATAGAATGTAGCCATTCCATGGAAGCTTCGCACCTCATGGATATTTGTTGGTACTGGCCAATCAACAATAGCTTTGATCTTCTCCGGATCTGTTTCAACACCCTTAGAAGACACAACAAAGCCAAGAAATACAACACTAGGGCTCATGAAAGTACATTTTTTCAAATTAATGTAAAACTTTTCAGCCCTAAGAGTGCGCATTACTTGCTTCAAGTGTTCCTCATGGTCTTCACAAGATCGACTATAGATAAGAATATCATCAAAATAGACAACAACAAACCGTCCAATAAAAGGTTTTAATACCTGCGTCATAATCCGCATGAAGGTACTTGAAGCATTGGTTAGTCCAAACGGCATGACTAACCACTCATACAATCCATCCTTAGTTTTGAAAGATGTCTTCCATTCATCCCCTGGTCTAATACGTATTTGATGATATCCACTTCTTAGATCAATCTTTGAGAAGATTACTGATCCAACCATCATATCTAGCATGTCATCAAGTCTTGGAATTGGAAATCGATGCTTGATTGTGATTTTGTTGATTGCACGACTATCTACACACATCCGCCATGATCCATCCTTCTTTGGTGTTAGTAGGGTAGGAACTCCACAAGGACTTAGGTTTTCATGAATAAAGCCTTTAGTAAGTAATTCATCAACTTGCCTTTTCAATTCAGCATGCTCTGTTGGATTCATTCTGTAGGCTGGTAAATTTGGTAATGATGCATCGGGAATCAAATCAATGGCATGTTGTACGTCACGCATAGGAGGGAGTTCATTAGGTAACTCTGCAGGCCACAAGTCAGAAAAGTCATCAAGGATTTTACGTGCATTTGCTGGATATTCCTTATCTTGTTCTTTAAATTCTTCCACTTTCCGAGCCATTAAAGCAAAAATAACTTTAGTTTCCTTACTCTCATTTTCAAATTGACACATAGTAAATACCTTTTTTGGTTGTGCATTCTCATCCGACTTCTTAATTGGAGGGACTTCTTTCATTGGACGAAGGATCTTCTTACGTCCGTTGTGTATGAGAGCATATGTATTTTCATAGCCGTCATGTTGAACTTTTCTATCAAAGAGCCAAGGTCTTCCAAGTAAAATATGACTTACTTTAATGGGTAAGACCTCACACCATACAAACTCTTCAAAGTCCTTACCAAAAAGGAATGTTACTAAACAACGAAAACTTACCGGGATAGAGGTGTCATTAACCCATGCTACTCTGAATGGATTTGGATGTCTCTCTGTTTTAAGGTTTAGCTTCTCAACAAGTTCTTGTGAAGCTATGTTCAACCTGCTATCTCCATCAATGATCATGGTGCATAATCTCCCTTGGCAAGAAATACGTGTTTGGAAAATGCTAGTACGTCGCCAATCTTCTTCTCCTTTTACTTTTGGAACGGTTAATAAAGGTCGTACTACAAGACTATGTCCTTCCGTCATACCATCATAGTAGTCACATTCTTCACTAACTTCATCTTCATTGTAGGTCTCTTCTTCCTTTGGGTAACTTTCCAATTCAGATTCTGGTTCTTCAATACAAAAGTGTAAACTTTTGGTTGGGCATACAACAACATAATGACCATGCCCACCACACTTAAAGCATAAAGGAGTCACGTCTACTTTTCTATCTTCATTACTCATTGAATTTTTACCCTTATTACCATTCTTATAAGCCACATTCGAAGTTTGTTGAGTGTTGCCCCCACCATTCACATGATTAGGAGTTCTGAAGTTTGATGTGCTTAAAGGTTTGCTTGTTGTCCTGTTGGAGAAAGTGCTCCCAATTTGTGAACTTGGACACCTGGAAACCCGGAATTTGAGGCCTTCTTCTATTTTGAGGGCTAGTTGATTAATGTCATCTACGGTATAAGTGTGTGCAGCTATCATCTCAAGTTGAATCTCCATTCGAAGTCCAGCTTTGTAACGGGCTGCAAGTTGAGCATCACTTTCCCGCACTTGATTTCGAATGCTCAATTCATGGAATTCTTCTGTATATTCTTCAACGGACTTGGTACCTTGTTTAAGGGAAAACAATTTTGTATACATAAGTTGTTCATAATCAGTTGGGAGAAAGTGCTCCTTCATCTTCAACTTCATCTCATCCCATGTGTCAATAGGCGGCTGGCCAGTTCTATGAGCTTGATTCTCAATATTATGCCACCATAGACGTGCTACTCCTTTCAACTTTGCCTTCACAAAACGAACTTTTCTATTTTCGGGCATTGCATACCAATCAAAGTAATCTTCCATTGACATAATCCAATCAAGAAAAGCTGTTGGATTTAGTTTTCCATAAAATTCAGCAACTTCAAGACGTACCTTTTTTGTCACATCATCATCTAGCTCAAAAAGTTTGGCCCTTCTTTGATTCCCCATCATAAAATTGTCTTGTTCTTCGCGTGATCGACTTGGCGATTGTCTAAATTGATGACTTGCAATCTCCTCTTCAATTGGTCGTTTTTCTTGGCTCTTTTCTAATAACTTCATGATCTCATCAAGTTTGCTATTTAGTTGTATTATAGCATCTTGATGGGATTGTTGTGTGGCTGAAATTTCCTCCAAGCGTATTGTAGCGGCATCTTGATTGCTAGAAGTTTTTTTGGAACTCATGCTTGCATAAGTTGCTCCGCTCCTTAATTGCATATGCCTTCAAGCCAAGAATTTTGGCTCTGATACCAAAATTGATGTAGGACAACCCTAGGATGGTTGCCTACACTCAAGGGTAGGTGGGCTAGGGTTTTATTTTTAGGGTGTAAGGAGAGGAACAAGGAATAAACTTTATGGTAGAGAAAATTATAAGATAAGAAATAGAGAGAAAGAAGAAACAATGAAGAAAAGATGGAAAACCTTAGAGTCTCACTAAGGCCTTCTAGGAGTCTCACCTAGAAGAAAATCAATGGAGTCTCACCATTGAGGGTTGCAACCTTGCAATGAAAGAAAGTATAATATTATTCATCAAAATTCATTCCTTTGATTTACATTGATAAGCCTATTTATAGGCTTCTCTAAGAAATCCAAAGTCTACTAGGACTCTAATAACCTATTCTACTAGGACTCTAATAACCTATCATGACTCAAATTCTAATTATATTATAACTCAACTAACTAATCCTAATTAGACTCCAACAAATACCAATCCCTATTCAATTCTAATTAATATTAATCCTACTTAAAGTTTACTTAGGTCTTCCCTTTCTTCCTTGAATAAACTTTAAAAGGCTTTCCCCCATCATATTACTTCTTCATGGTTAATTAAAAAAGAGTTGATGATTTTATGCCCTTATCCATGTTGCCACAATCTATTACTTCATTACCATAATAGACTTGTTTTGCCTACTGTTTTAACCTAAATTTCAGTGAATTCAACCAATCAAAGTCTCCCATATATTCCTCCCCTTTCCAATATCAGATCTTGTCCTGAAGGTCATATTTTATCTTTGTTCTCATCATGGTGTAAATGAACTCAAATTATCTCATTTATATAACTTTTTTGTTATAGGCTCTGATACTGGAATGAAATTCCTAATTTTGTTTGCAGGGCCTGCGTTATCACTTATGCTCCTCACATGATCTATTCAACTTTGATTTCTGGGTTGGTAGCTTTGGATATCAACTCAAATGATGTGTCATTGGATTTTCTGGAGAACTAAGTGAAAGGACATTTATTTTTTAGGTGACGGAAGAATACCAAGCTGTGAATGTCTCTGTGAAAGTTGATATCTTAAGATCTGAGGTCAGAACTTTATTTCACACTCAAAATGTTTTGGAGGATATATTTACATGATGCTGAAATTTTGGTTGCCTTCTACAGATTTATCATATTAAATTAAGGAAACTCAATGAAGTGGAGCCATCTTTTTTAATTTATTTTTATCAAAAAGATTCCATCCACTCAGGGACCAAGGTTTATGCTGAGGGATTCATTGGGTGGTGGTTGCAACACAACCTAATGATTTGCATTAAGGGAAATTGGAATAGGGAGAGTTGCATCCTCTCTAGAATAAATGTTGCCCTCATGTTAATTTGATTTTTATGAATAATAAATATGCCAATTAGCTCAGAGTGCGACCATAGCCATGCAATACCACTGCACAGAGTTGCATCTTCTCCAGAATATATGTTGTCCTCGTGTTAATTTGGTTGTTGTGAATAATCAATATGACTATTTATTAGTTCATGTGCTGTCAATATGTTTTCTTGTACAGATCATGGCAGATGGAGTAGACCCACGATTGCAAACATTCTTCTGGTGGTAAATTTGAATCTCTTGGTACAAGTGGCAGTCTGGTTAATGTTCTGTTTGTTTATTAATAAGTAAGGTGAGATAAATTGTATGTGCAGCTCAAAGCCACACAAACGTAGAAGACTGAAGAACCAAGTTCAAAATGCAAACCATGTTTTTCTGCATTTCTTGGAGTCGGGCTCACCCAATTTTTTCAGTGAAGCACACAAGGGATTTCTGGAAAAGGATGATGGTACTGATTCTTTTCTGATCGCCCACCATAACAACTTCAGTAGGATCCTTAATGACTGCCCATCGTGAAACAGTAACAGTTTGTAAAGGTTAAATCTGTAAGAAAGCAATACTTTTTGGATAACTGCTTCCATTAATTCTAAGCACCCACTTTAGGAGGACCACTAATATGTCTAACTGCCCATGCCAGACGTTAGGAACATACCTGGGACACTTTTTTCTATAGGGAGCCATAATAGAATCGAAAGGGACCAAAGTTTTTAGAATCATTCTTTTTCCCCATTTTTTTTTTAATTATTTCAGAGTGAAGAAAGATTTTGGAAATGTGTTTTTTTAAAAATAATTTTGTTTTTTTATATGTACAAAATCATTCTTCATGAAATTAATAAAACACAAAATGCTCTCCTTTCCTTTGAGAAGGGTGGATTGTTTGGGTTTGTGTTGGGATCTTCCTTAAGAGCTCTCTTATAGAATCTAAAGGGATCTTCCTGAATTTTTGTTACATTTCCATTCTGAAGTATTTCAGAATGCAGAGAGGTTTGGGAAATATTTTTTTCCCTAAAAAGATAGTGTTTTCTTTTGAATGTACAAACTGGTACTCTCTGAAATTAATGAAACACAGATGTTTACATTTTCCCTTTTATTTTTTGTTTCCCTAGGAGGACCATTACAGAATCCAAAGGTCTACAGTTGAAAAAAAAATAAAAAAGAAGAATTTATTATATGATGGTCATCCAATGGTGGAGGACCTATTCCTCATTCAATACAATTGAGAACCATTAAGTTTGAATTCTCCAGGAACTCTTTGGCCTTCTGTTTTATTCTTGATACTTTCTGGATTATGTCTAAAATTTTCTTTTAATTTTCATCATTTTTGGTAGGACCAGTGGTGATTTTATATATTTGCAGTTTATTTTAGTGAGTCTTGTTATTTAAAGTAATCTTAGGATGCATTTGGTATGCCAAATATGGGAACTGAAAAGGATATGAACATCCATGCCGAGTGTCGACCTGGATTACAAATCATCCCAAGCCTTTGCTTTCTTACAAAGGATCTTTTGTTACTCTCTCTTCATTGCTGTCACTGGCTTGTCATTGCTTGCTCAATGGCAAGCCACCAGCCATTTAATCAGTAGTAACCTCTTCTACTCCTTCCTCTAATATAATTGTTTTTAAAAAATTCTTTTTCATGTTTAAAAACAAATAATAAAAATATTTAGTAATATTATGCAACTGTTTCTACTAATACTCTTTCAGACATTGTTGTCGCCCCCCTGGGTCAAATATCCTATCTAGTCATAGGTGGCATTGCATCACTAAACCAAATTGTAGACAAGATTTATTTATTTATTTTTTGATAGATAAAGAGAACAATATTAAACAGAAAGAGGAAACACCAATCTAGTGCCCTCTAGGTATACAAGGAGTATACAAAAGCAGCCCAAAGGCTTGAAACCAAGGGAGGAAATAAACGACAACCTACCCTTACTTAGAGCCTAGCCACTCAAAAAAGCTAACAAGAGAAGAAGGACTCAAAATTATAAACACCCTAACCCAAGACCAAAAATTACATACAAAAGAATATTTCAGCCTTTGAAGCGAAAACTTCTCATTCCCAAAAGCTAGCAAATTTCTTTCCTTTCAGACTGACCAAAAGCTAGCAAATTTCTTTCCCAAAAGCTAGCAAATTGTAGACAAGATTTATTATCTGGTTCATGAGGCAATTTTGTCCTTGATTCAATCAACAGAACTGACTATCCTGTTCCTGTCCTATCCCAAATAAACATATCATTTTTTTTATCGGCAACCAAGAATATATTAAAGACGCCAAACAAAGAGAGGGGGGTGCACCCCTAGTACATGGGAGGTATACAAAGGATGCCCAAAAAAAGAAAAAAGAAAAAAACAGTAACACCTCAGAAGGGCACACATAACACCCTCTCATTAACTAACACAACAACCAGTCAAAAGAATCTAACAAGGAACTGGGACCATCTTGAATATGTTGGCCAGTCCAGTGGAAAAGGGTACAAATAAGAGTGCCCTTTAGTGCTCGATCTGAGTGTTGAATTCCATCAAAGTATTTTTTATTCCTCTCTTGCCAAAGAATCCAAAACAAGCAAACAGGGGCTGTCCTCCAAATCTTTTTTCTATTTTTGCTAACAAAACTCCCATGCCATTCCTATAGCAAAATTTTCACAGAAAAAGGGAGGACCTAAGAAAAGTCAAAGAGATAAAACAACAAATTCCAAAGACCCCTTACCTTTCCACAATAGATTAGCAAGTGATTAAATGATTCTTCTGAATTCATACATAAACAACAATAGTTAGCTAACATTCATCCTCTTCTATTTAAGTTGATCTAAGGTCTGGAACCTTTCCCAAACAGCCTCCCAAACGAAAAAACCCACTTTTAAAGGCGCCTAAGAGCCCCACACTAGCTTCAAGAGAAAAGAAATACCTTCGTCCGACTCTAAGGAAGAATAGAAAGATTTCACCGAGAACTTTCCACTCTTGCTAATCTTCTAAATCAGCTTATCATCATCCTTGCTCCACTTCCCAAGAACTTGAAGCCTCATAAGTAATTCCTCAAAGTTGTGTAGCTCCCAATCTTGAAACTGCCTTGTGAAACCCAAGTTCCACAACCTTCCTGCTAACGACCTCCCAAGCCACTCAAGCCCCTTTATTAGAGGCAAAAGAAAAAAGAGATGGAAAAGAGTCCTTTAAAGGAGTATCCCTACACCAAAAAACATCAAGCCAAAATTTTGTTCTTCTTCCATTGCCAACTGTCACACTTGTTCTAACCTTAAAGGCTTCCCAACCTCCTCTTATCACCTTCCACAAGCCAATACTATAAACCCCCTGCCAGTATGAATGTACATATCATATGTCATATCATATTGTGTTCCCTGATCCAGTGGGTCAAATACTGCCTTTTTGAGTATCTCCAAATTAATGATTATATCCAGAGATTTTTTGGGAAATTTTTGGGGCCCTGTTGATTGAGGGATGGTTGATTACAATTGTATCATTCTGGTTCTGCCGGCTATTGAAACTAGATTGGATGGTTGATGTCGAATTGATTGAGTCAATTTTGAATTTATAATTATTGGAAGAAAATCTGATCTAATTTTGATTTGATTTGATGCACACAGTACCAGTTATAGCCATGCTGTCTACAGATTTCCTAGTTATATTTTTGTGTGATTTTCAGTGGATTATCCATAATATGTAGTTTGATCTTAACTCAAACATTTACTAACTATATTTTTATGTAACTTTTAGTGGATTATCCATAACACATGCTTTGCTCTTAACTCTTAAACAGTCCCAATTTGTTGTTTTGTTCTTTAAATTGACTTTTTCATCATTTGATAGTAAAACTTTTGAAAAATCTTATGAGTGACTTCTGAATATTTAACGATATCCAAACCTTAGATTCAGAAAATCAGTTACACTTTAATCAAAAGTTGGCTTCTCAGTTTTTTAATTGGTCAAAATTTGAATCCTGCTAAACCAAAAGTAAGTTCAGTGAACAGACAGTCTGCTTGGTAGGAAGGTTGAAGTATCAAATTATGGATTGCAATTTTCTTTGTCTTACATATTAACAAGACAGATGAAGATGAGGATTTCACTTTTCCTTCTGTGTTTTTGTAAATGGTAATCTTTCCTTATATCTCTTGTTACTGAAATTTTATCTTCATCACTTAGATGCTCTTTCCTGTGAAGGTGAAAAGTCTTCCATGTCATTACCCTGTCAGAAAGATTTGCAGAATGCAAGGCCTGTTGCAGAAAGCTATGCTATTGGTAAACCTAGTGCTGTTGAATGCATTGAACGTGTTGCATCAAACCTCAATGAGACAGGTGTTCCAATTGCCATGGCTCAATCTTCTGTGGACATGGAATGTGTTCAATCAATATCTGGAAGTCCTACGCCCCCGGCCGTGCTACAGTTTCCAAAAACAAGGAAGTTATCCTTTGAACGGTCAGAACCTAGAAAGTATGTTTACTCTTAAAGGTGGTTGTTGTTTGTTTTTTTTTTCCTCTCTTTTCCTTTCCTTTTTGATTCTGTTCTGTTGCAGTTTTGGTTTCTTCTCTATACCTACTTGTATCTGTATATGCTAGTATATTCAATTTTATAAGTATAAATATGTAATTAAGGAAGGGACACAATATCCCCTAAGAGGAAGAAGAATGTATCAGGAATCATAGGATGCCAACTTTGTAGTCAGGACTTTATGTTGGTGTCCTTGGAAATCCATAGCCTTGGGTTACCAGGATTTCATCTATCATATCAAATGTTGGTAATGGTACTTCGATTCACTTCTAGAAAGATCTGTGATGGGGGATCCATCCCTATGCCACCTAATTCCTCATCTTGACCTACCCTATAGATTAATGACTTCTCTAGTGGAGATTTGGTTCATCATCTTACAATTTTTCTTCTTCAAACTTTGAATTATGTTCTTTGAAGAGATCAAGAAGTGGTTAACTTCTCAACCTTTCTAGCATTTGTATTGTGTTTCTCTTCCTTAATTCCAAATAGGAGGTATTGGATCTTGGGAACAAGTGGTTTTTTTCCCTTGAAATCTTTCTTTGGTGCCCTCAAAAGTCTTTTATGTTTTCCTTAAGCCAAGTTGATTGGGATGTAAGGCTCCTCCAAATGTCAGTCTTTGCTTACTTGGTAGCTGATAGAAGGTTATTACCAAAGGCATACTTTAGTTTAGGAGGCCTTATGGGTTAGTCCTAGTTATTCTATACCATATTTAAGGAATGGTGAGTCTATTGACCACCTTTTCTCTCCCTTTTTCCACAAAACTATGAAAGAGATTGTTTTCCACAATTGGTGTGGTCTGCATCACTCCTAAAGGTACTTCATAAATGTTGGTTATCTCTCTTATGGGCATTGGGAGAATTCATTAAATTTCACCGAAATCTTCAAAATTTTGGATGAGATCTCAAATATCCATAGAGATTGGTATGGAAATCAACCACACTTACCTCTTTCAAAACAAGAATAGGTCTTACCAACAAGTTTATTGTTTACTTTGTATATAATGTTTTAGTATACATCATATATATACATATTATACTTTTTTTTTTTAATAAGTAAGCACAAAATTCAATAAAAATAGGCAAAATAGCCACAAAGTATACAGGGGGTATACAAGGCTACTAAGGCCTCACAAACAAAAAACCAAAAAAAACCCATCACCCCTTATCTAGAGGCTAACCACTCCAGAAAGCCTATGAGGGAAGGCGGCACCTCTCCAATATACAATTTAGCCCAACCCCATATATTACTAACAAAAGAATATTTAAGTCTCTGAATTGCTAACCCCCCCCCCCCCCCTCCTTTAAAAGCTAGTCTATTCCTCTCCTTCCAAACCGTCCAAAAAATAAACAACTGAATGGAATTCCAAAGTTTTTTCCTTTTTTTCCCTACGAAGGATCCCCTCCAACTAAATAAAACCTCCTTTACAGTTTCTAGAAACATCCACTGAACCCCAAACACTCCCAAAACTAAATCTCACAGCACTTTGACCACTGTACAATGTATGAGAATATGATTTACATTTTCCTCTTCATAACCACACAAAAAACAACGATTAGGAAGCTGCCACCCTCTCTTCTGGAGTCTATCAAGAGTCATAATCTTCCCCCAAGCGGCTTCCCACGCGAAGAACACAATTTTAGTTGGAACTCTCTCCACCCATATGTTATTTTTTGGAAAAACGGCCGTCAAAGGGCTTTCCAACATGCTGTATGCTTTCTTTACTCTAAACTGCCCGTTTCTTCCTTCCTTCTAAAAAACCGAGTTTTCCTCCAAAGTTATCCTGTGACCCCTCAAAACATGAAGCAAGTTGCCTACCATATCCAATTCCCAATCGTTAAAATCCCTAATAAACCTCAAATTCCCGATTGGGGAGGTGGAAGCAAGCCCCATTTTTTTTCATTTTCCATGCATATCATTCTTTTGTTGGGTCATGAGCCACCTATAAAAAAATGTTGGGCCACATGTGTTGTGATTATGTTCAAGTGAAGTATTAACTTGTAAACAAAGTTACATACATTTTTAAAAACTAAGTAAATTATCAGCTTTTTTTGTCCCCCGAGTAATTTCAAACCCCATAGATCATCATTTTGACATAAACGAAACATAATATGCTTCTAAGTGTTTAAATTCAATGAAATACAATTTTTATCTCCATATTAATATTCAGTATTCACTTCTATATTTATATTTGTTATTAGCATATTTTCTATCATTAACTAATATCATGAATTTTATCATACATATATAATTTTCTGAAAAAAAAAAAAAACTAGTTTAGATATGCATCATTGATTGTTGTATCATTTCTTAAAGTTCTACTCAAAATTTTCATGTCTTTTGGTTAATTTATGCTATTTTTCAAACCTTTACAGAAATTTCCATTAATATTGAAATTTCTGTCGATATTTCTTGAAATCCACCTACCAATATTCCTGTCAATACCAATATTAGACTTGAGAAGTTTGTGAAGGAGTACAAAGTGATGTTTAATCTGCAGAGGGATAAGGCCCTTTGTCTCTGTTGTGTTTAGCATTAGAATCGAGAGGCTATTAAAAACAACACCTTAGGGTTCTTGATGGAGTTTCTAATGTTTAAGGAAAGCTTAAATGATAATCTTGTAGTTTTGGTCTCCAAAAGAGATGGTGGAGGGGGATATTGAGGAGTTTAGGTGAGTCAACTTGTTGGGTGGTTTAAAATGTTGCTGGCTAAGATTCTTGTTAACAGACTATGAGTACAGTTGAAAAATGGTTTCAAAATTTCAAAATAATTCATGGAAGGTAAGCTGATCCCTAAAGTTGTTTGTATTGCCAATGAAACCATTTATTCCAGACTTCAATACTCCAAAGTAAGATTGTGTGTAAAGTGGACATTAGAAATGTCTATGATCATGTTAATCAGGATCTCTTTGTTCTTAATTCTTATAATGGAGAGCATGTATTGGTTCTCAGTGTTGGCGAATTGAATGCCTGCAGTTTCTTTATCAAGTTTCTGGGGTCTCAGCAATGGGAGCCCAGAATCCCCTTATCTATTTGTTTAGTGATTGAAGTTCTCAGCTACTTCTTTTTGAGGACTACAGGGAACTCTTATTAAGGGGTTTTGGATGAGAAGAGGCCTGGGAATGCACGTTTCACCTATCATTTGCTAATAACAGATGATTTCTTAATGCATCATCTGAGCAATTGCTGTATCTTAGGTGCATTCTTCTACTTTGTGCTTAAAGGTTAACTTGCATAAAAGCATGACTATCCTGATTGACAAAGCAGAAAATGTGGAGGTTGTGGCTTCTTTTTGGAGAACAGAGAAGTGTCTTTATATTTGGGTTTTCTTACAGGTACTTTGTTCAAATCTAATATGGTTTGGGAAGGAACACAGTTGGAGACATCTTGTTTCATAGAAGGATAATATCTGCATGGGCAAAAGGCGGGTAGGTGCACTAAGGCTAGGGCAGCTGTGTGTGTGTGTGCATGTGTGTTGTGGGTACCAGAGTATGTGTGTCAATAAAAGCTTTCATGGTTGGCAATCAGAGGTGGTATCTTCTTTTATTTCTTACTTCCAGTTAGGAAGGAAAAGGGGGATCCTTTCCAATGGAAGTTGACTAAAAGGGAATCTTTTTCAGTTCTCTCTTAGAAATCTCCCTCCTTTCTCATCAAGTTGACTAAATTTTGTTTCTTCATTTGGGAGGCAATCTGGGGAAAGATCCTTTCCTTTGATCAGCTGATCAGAAAATGGAGTCTCCTGGTTAATTTGTACTATTTATGTTTCTGCTTCATTGTTTAGTGATACAAGTGTTTTTGGTCAGTGCCCTAAGAATTTTCTGGTTTTGTCTCATCCAGTAAAGGATTCTCCTGTTAGTTGGTGAGGTGGCTTTTTTAGGAAGAGGAAGTGGAAAGTATGGAGAGCTTCTTTTGGCTCACTTGGTTAGCACATAATTTAAGAATATCTGGAGGATTGGAGTTGCCTCTATTAATGCTGAGCTCTCTTTCTATGTTAATTGTTTCAGTGATCTAGGGATTACTTTCGAAAAAGGAGGGGAATTTGTCTTTCTTTTGGATTCATCGGATAGCCTGCTGTTAGCTTGAGTCCATACTTGAAGCTGTTTGTCACTCTGGTCTTCTCATTAAACTCCCATGCTTTTTAGTTACTCCTAATACCTCTCATTTACTAGGATTCAACCCCTTTGGCATTCTTTATACATACATAATGCTACAAACATTTTTGCTATTGTGTCATGTATGATTTTTCATTTTTCATTTTTTTTTCCCTTTTTTTGCAATACTTTTGGCATTGTTTGCTATGCATTTAATATCTTGGGGTCTAAAAAATTGATCAATATCTACATTTGAAGTGTTGAATTGATCAACTTGTGGAATGTCATTTACAGTACAAAGGGACAAAACCTCATGTCATTACAATGCTAGCATTAGGGAGATTTTTTCTATTTGAGAATGTCCAATTTTGTGATACTGATTCACTTTTTCTAATTTTACTATTTTTTGTAGTCGTACACTCCTGCAGAAGCGTCAGTTCTTTCACTCTCATAGAGCTCAGGTATTAATGATTATTAAACCTTTTTTTATCATTGTAGGTATTTGTTGTTATTGTTGTTGGTGGTGTTGTTGGTTAGTTTTATGATGCTATTGATGTTGTTGCTGCTAAAATATCACCCTTATTTGTTGGGCTTGGTAAAATCTAGGTAAGAATGGAGGTGTTAGCCCCTACCCAGTTCTAAACTATTTTTGTTGCCTTTTATTTAGTGCTTTCTTTCTATTCTTGGGGATTCTTCTATTTACTCCATGTGCACTTAGCTTTTGTGCTGCTTTGTGCCATTGGTAATGCTTCTGTTGTTTGCTTCTTGTCAGAAATTATATCTATTTTTACAGGGAGATAAGGTATCAAATAATATAGAGGGCATGTGATTCGCAATAACTTTTCTTCAATGAGATCAATTTGTCAGTAGTCCTAGTTTGGTCTCCTCTTTACATTCTCAAATTATTTTATATTTAATGTGTTGATGGTAGAATCACTAGCATAAGAAAAACACATCTGCTCTCCTATTTTCATATGTTATTTGTGTTTGCACATGATTCAATGAAAGGAAGGTGATGGGGTATTGTTTGGCATTTTCTACACAAATTATTGGAAATTGGAGGCCATTCTAATAGGTGTTTCTCATAAAGCATTTTTAGAAAATTGATGTTTCCCTTGAAATGGGCTGTGAAGTGGAGACATCAAAAGAACAAGGCACACATGGTAAAGTGTTTGGAATGTCATTTTTAGAATAGGCATTTTCATCTGCTTTCCTTTGCGATCTCCACTTAGTTCACATGTTTATTTTATTTTTTAATTTTTATTTGTATGATGCTTTGCTTCCCTTTGTCATATGCCTTTTGAAGTTTAGAAGCTGCTCCCTACACTAACTTCTCAGACCTTTGTCCAGCCTGCATATCTGTTTCTATGATTTGTTTTCCGCACTAATGGTCTATGGTGGTTGCAAAATATTTAATTGGTTTCCTATCATAAGCTCATGGTTTCGAGCATGCTCAAAGCTCAAAATTGGAAGCTTTATTAAACTCATCTAAAACCCTGTTCTGCCTGGCTTTTGCACTTACTTGGAATAATAGATTCACGAATTAGGATGTTAATGAAAGGAAGCAAAAGATAAAGAAGGATAAATCAATGGACAATAAGGTTCTCAGTCCCATTTTTCATCCATACCAGCTGGCCTATTGTACACATGATCTTGCCAGGATTTTGGATTTTGGTGGAGACCTGACACGAAAAAGACCCTTCCTTCCTTGCCATGATCTCAACTGTGTTTTCCCTGACTAGCAAGATTCTAATATTAGTTCTTTTAACCCCTTGTGTATTTCCTGCTTTTTTTATTTCCAATAAAAAAAAAATTACTATGGCTAATCAAAACCAATATCCAATGAGATCTTGCCGTGCTCACCAAGATTTAATACAATGACATGAACATGTTAGTTGAAGATTGTCTTGATACATGTTAAATTGTTATTGTTACACATCTTTCTGATCACATTTTTCATTGTTTAGGTTTGCTACATTGTGGTGGCTAGCAAAAGGTTTTTTTTTAGATTTGTATTCTATAATGACATCCTTCTACTCTTCTTTTGGGTTGTCTGAATTTGAAATTTGTATCTGTTCTTTTGAACTATGCATAATCTTGATTGTAAATGCAATTCTTTTGCCTTCTTGGTACTTAAAGCCGATGGCTTTAGATCAAGTATTGTCAGATCGGGATAGTGAGGATGAGGTTGATGATGACATTGCAGATTTTGAAGATCGAAGGGTATGTTTGGTGATTCTGTCAGATATACTTTGATTTTGTTCCTAAATTAAATGTTTTGTTAGGAAAACAGAACTTGCTGTCCAGCCTTAAATATTTCTGGACTTCCTTGGGTTACTTAACAGTTACATAATCTACATCAAGATGATCTTATTTGTTTTACAGTATTGTTATTCTTTGTGATTCTGTCAGATATACTTTGATTTTCTTCCTAAATTAAATGTTTTGTTATGAAAATAGAACTTTCTGTCCAGCCTTAAATATTTCTGAACTTCCTTGGGTTACTAAACAGTTACATAATCTACGTCAGGATGATCTTATTTATTTTACGGTATTGTTATTCTTCAGAGGTAAACATATTCCTCACCAAACCCTACCAGGAGAATGAATTGGGTATCTTACACAAGGAAATCCAAGTACAACCAGAAACATTCCAATAATCAACTAAACTTGAAATCCATCATGTCAAACACAAAAGAGCCCAAAAGCATGATCTAACACTACAATCCATACCACTAAATGAAACCAATAGCTGACACGAAGTGGTTGAATAATAGGTCTCGAAAGAAAACACAAAAAAAAAAAAAATAATAATAATAACAAAAACATAACCAACATACATAACAACCAAAATGAGGTGGTATTGCCAACAAATCTGGTCTAGAGTGACTCTTGTAGACTGAATCTACCTTATAAGAGGCCTCTATTCTCCAATCATCTGGAAAGGAAGGCTCCTTATTTTATTTTATTTTGTTATATATATATATATATATTAATTTTGCCCTTAGAGGCCCTTGTTACCCTTATCTACAACCTTGAAAAAATAGGGAAAAGTCATGGAAAATCTCATTAGAGAGGACCATCTAAAATGCTAGGTCTTCCTGTGGTTGGCATCCATATGGTTTCTAACTCAGCAGCTCTTCGTCCATCTGGTTGCTCATAATGCTATGAAACCTCCAAGGCATGAAATCAATGTTCCCATACCAGATGCTTGTTGGGGAAAAAAATAGAAGGAAGAAGGTAAAGAGAAGAAAGAGTAAGCATTTAGCATACCATTTTGATGACCGAAAAAGTTCTTTTAGATTTTTTGGAGATCTTTCCAGGGTGTTTGGTTGTATACCAAGCATATTAAGCAGAAAGGGTTTTATGCTGTAAAAACAAAGTTAGGTGTGAGTTGCTTTTGCAAAAGAGCTTTCAGAACAGGTCTTAAAATTTGAAAATTTTTACCCATGAAATGGAAATCTCTTCTTTACTCGGATCTTTTCAGAGAAACACTCGGCTAAAAGCTATAGCGGCACCAAATGGGGCATTAATGCAGCCAAGTTAACTGTCAGTCTACTATGAGAGGGAAGAAATAAAAGAATATATGTGCCTTTCCCTTTTATTGAATTACATAATACACTGCTGCAATTATGATGCTGCAGATGCTTGATGATTTCGTTGATGTTACCAAAGACGAGAAGCAGTTTATGCATCTTTGGAACTCATTTGTGAGGAAACAGAGGTATTTTTTACTTGTCACCTCAAGTTCTCCCATCTTCTTCACTTCTTATAGTCCTTTTCTGTTCTTTTCTTTTCTGCCAATCTTCCATCAGTCCTTACTCTAGTCTTTTTATCAGTACCTGAAGTGCCTCACGTAATGATGTGTTTAAGTTACCTTTTATCTTGAAGAAGGATTTATTGTCACTGTTACAGGGTGCTGGCTGATGGTCACATTCCTTGGGCTTGTGAGGCATTTTCAAAACTTCATGGGCAGGAGCTGGTCCAGGCTCCAGCTATCTTTTGGTATTGTTCTTTCATATTTAGTTATTTTTGCTGTAATTTCTTTCAGAGTTGCTTCTATCCAGGCTTTACTATTTTTCACTCTGTTAAATATGCAGACATTTGAATTAATTAATCCACTGTACTTAGCCTATCTCTTTAAGCTGGAAGGATTTTTTTCCCCTTCTCCAGGAGGAAGATATTCTGAAAACAATGGATTGGAAATGACAACATGAATCCTAGTTTTTTATCCTCATTGGTGCCATACTCATAAAGATAAATTTCTTCTGTGAACAATGATTTTGGATTTGTTCAGGTGATTTTAGTAAAATCATTCCTCAACTGGTCAGTTCTTAAGATAAAGGGAGAACTTTTTGCATTTTACTGGGGCCATCAGCAATGATATTGAGTTATTTATTTTGATTGCAGAAATCACATGCTAGTGTTGTAAGAATTCCCGCATGCATACTTGGGTTGTGCCTCATCTGGCACTTTTAATGGATTATTTGCTCATCCAAGGGAAAAGGAGGACCAAATTCAATAGTGTATACCAAGTTTGTTAATATGAATCCCTCAAAAAAGGGCCTTGGAGTGCTGATGTGATTAAATTACTTTTATATGCTCTTGGTTTTATTTTACTTGAAAGCAGCCTCACTTGTGACTCCACTATCTCCACCTCAAGATAGTCATGTTAGGGAAAAGAACCATCATTTGGGGCACATTGACTTTGAACCTTGTTTTTACCCTGCTGCATTGTGCCTGTGACTGTTCTAGTGCATTGAAACCCATTTTTCCTGCTATGGAAATTGCTTCATTTTGTATCTTTTCTTTTCGTTTCTCAGATATCCTTATTTCTTGTGTTCAAATGCTTATTTGGTCCAGGTGTTGGAGGTTATTCATGATCAAACTCTGGAATCATGGTCTTCTTGATGCCCGCACAATGAATAGCTGTAACTTAGTTCTCGAAGGATACCGAAATGAGGTTTCAGATACTATGAAAAGCTGAGCAGAAGATTGTTTGGTGTATGGCATTTGAAGTAAACATAGATGGTGCAATGTGTCATAATTTTTCATTTCAGGGTTTCCATTCCATTCTTTTAATTATTGAGCCAAAAATGGGTTTAATATTCTTTCATGTACAACAAAGGGAAAAATGAGGGTTCCTTTTTAAGCTTGTAATCTTATTACATTGTGGATCCCCTCCTGTTCCATGCTGTTCAGATTAAGTTTATACTAAACACTACTGATGCCAATAGCTCTCTCTTAGTGTCTTATATATATATATATATATTTGAGGAGCACATATTGCTACTAAACAGTTTCTTTTCCTTTTTTTTTTTTTTATATATATATATAATTAAAATTAATTAATTTATTAAAAAATTTATTTTATTTTTATTTTTTATCTAAACATAAACATAATATTATGTAAACATTGACCTGCTCCTAGATTTACTTTCTTGTCCTAGGTCAATGAATTGAAAAGGCTCCTGTTGTGATTTGGGAGAGACTTCCATCCTCCTAATTTTATCCAACTAGAGAGGATGAGATTCAATTTCTTGTTTCTTGATTTCCGCAATAAAAGTAAATAATCATATTAATTCTGTTCTCAAACAGAATTGTTTTCCAATACACTTTCAAAACAGAGCTTATATATCAGGGTTGGAGAAGATTGCATTTTAGCCGGGCACAAATGCCAAGACAAGATTAATTTATGAACAAAAAGCACACTAGCTTCAGCAGAAGCATAAGAAAGATTCCAAAAGACACATGGATGGTATATTGTTACAGTCATTACTGAATATGAGAGAAAACCCTACCAAAAAGCATTTGTCATACTCTCTCAATCAAGCCCTTTAACCAGCATGCCAGTTTCCTCCCTTTTCTTCCTTTCATTTCCTGTTTCTGCGAGTTGAGGCTTTCTTGCAGGAGGGTTTTGGCTGTGTAAGAAGGTTATGGCTTTGATTGATGGAATGTGTCACAAAATTGCCTTGAAGATACATAAACTACTGGAACCATTAGCAAGAACACATCACTGCAGGCTCAAAGACTCAGGTTTAAGTCAAATGAGCCCATGTCAGTAGATCCATCGTCGGAACCCGACTCATGTGCCTTATCAGCATTGCCTGCATCTGCCGAAGAAGGAAAACAAGGTGTCAGGCAATATGCAGGTGTTGAAGTGATGAAGATGAAAGTTAAAAAGGGGGAGGAAGAGGTACCTCCATTGCCAACTTCATTTGCTGCTGTCTCATGTACTAACAGTGGTTTCTGCAGTCTGATGGCACAATGAAACATGAGAGATTTAACCTTGATTAATTCCCCCATTACTTTGTTTTCTATGGCCTGAAAACCATAGCTTTCTTCCCACCTCCTCACTCTCTGCTCTATTGAAGGAATCACCAAATACTGCACCTGAAGGAAGCACAAAGTCTGAAACCAAACAAACATTAGAACTTGTCCAGGTCCAAGAAGAAAAGAAATAGATGGAAGTTGAGTAGGAGTACTCAAAGGTGACTAAATTTTTCTTCAGGAAAATGAGGTACAGAAGATTGGAAATGGGGAAATCAATACAAGTTAAACCAAATGAAGAGGGGAAAATAAGTACAAAACAAACTGTTTCTCCACTATATTTCCAGTGATGGGAGATGCCATCAAGCTCAATCATAACTCGCCTAATAGGTTAAGCAGATAGGCAATCCAACACCGTCTCTTAGTTTCTATTCAACTTTAAACTGAGTAGATCCTCATTAGAAGGTTAACCAGTTTTGTATTGTACTTCTACTACGAGAACCCAAGCTGACAATCCCATGTCTTGTTTTATAGGTGATTATACTAAAGAATCCAAGTCGTTAGCTTGAATGACTGGAAAATATTTTTATTTGAATATATTTATGTGCAAGGAACTTACAGACTCAATTGCCACCAGCAGTTTATGGCACATTCCTAGGCGCCTGTAGCTTGGGCGGGTTGCAATAAAAGGCATCTCGGCAAGCTTATTCCCATGAATCCTAAGGAACCATGAATTAAATAACCTGAGTTATATAATACATTCTCTGCCCACAAGAACATATTACGTATAAACAGATGATGAAGCACATACCTCATGGATGCCACCGATATCGTTTCGTCGCCCTTCTCAAGAATAGCTGTGTAAAATCCCTCGAAACTTATTCGTGGGAAATTTGCTCTGAATGAAAATGGGGTAGAAGTGATTGGGTTTGTTTATAAACATTGGAATCAGAATACAACATGTTGAAAGGAGACCATAGGTTCCACATTCATGAAGAAAAATGGCAAAAACTGCTCTTTGAAGGCGAGCTGAAAGAGATGATCAGTTGTGCTTACCCGCAGTTGTAAATCACACTTCGAACCACATTGATTTGTGTGTGTCTATCAATGACCGGTTCGAAGCACTCTTCCATCACAGCCACAGCTACTGCAATCTTGGAGTTGCATAGGGTTCTGTCATATGATTCCTCCAAGTATACTCCGGCTTCTGGATCCATGCGTCGGAGAAGTGTCCATGTAAGCCCTTCATCTAGCTCGTTCCTTACTCCAACCAGCCTCTCCAATTTCTCGTAGATCTTTTTAACAAAAACAAAAGTTAGTTACTCTTACAGACCGTTGTCCCACGAAAAACAAAAGTTCGTTGATCTCAAAAATAATTCCTGAATTACCTGACTACATATGCTGCTACAAAATGGAGTTGAAGTGCTTGGTCCATCCATGTTTAGGTCAATCAGCATTCCTTCATTTTCGCGGAAACATTCCCAGTGATCTACCAACAGAAATTTATCATTTTACATAGAAACGTATAAATGGGATGGAAAAAAAATCTAGTGAGACTTAGAATTGAGAAAACTTACATTTTTTGTCACATTGACTGCATGTGAATACAGAGATATCAAAGGCGTGGGTGTGGCAGAACTTGCAGGCGCAGGCAGGACAACGCCATTCACCTTGGGGCTCATCCTGCAGTTGAAAACAGAACTTCTTATTATAATGAAAAGCTTCTGATGAAAAATAAAAAAAAATTGAAACTGAAAGAAAATGTCTTTACCTCCATTTGTAGACAAGAAATGTGGTATGTAGATGGGCATTTGTCGCAGCAAATAAGATTTCCCCCGTCTGCACAAACTACACAAGCATCATCGTACTTGTCCGAGACATCTTCCCTAGGCTCAATCAAATGGTACCCCTGCAGTTCTGGTATGCCCTGTTGATTCCAGGCTTCAGCCTGGCATGTCAAGAGTGAAAGCCCGGTCTCGGAGATAAAAATCCGTTGGTATGGTCTATTGGGTTCATCTCCAGCATGAAGCTGGAACTCTGAGACAGTGATGACAGTGTTGCAACAGGAACACCAGATGCCGTCTCCAGTGAGCACACCCTGAAGAATCTGTTCCCCTGCTTCATTCTTGTATACAATTTTAGCATTGTTTTCAACCACTCTGCTGTCGATTAACCATGACAGGATGGTCCTCTTCTGGGAAGGAGATTCAGAGTCGACCTTGGAGGAGCTCCTTGTAGAGTAATGAGTTCTTTGTCTCCTCCTCCTTGTTCTCTCAGGGAGGGATCCACTTGGCCCTCTTCTTCCTCCTCCTCTTCTCACATTGACCCTCCCTCTGGGTCTTTGCTCTCTTTGGGTGGTGACTTCTGTACCAGCACTGCAACCAACCTCAGTGGGTGGAACCCCATCTTCCCTAATATTTATACCATTACCGAAAGTCGGCCTCAATGTTCGCCTGGGTCTAGGCTCAGGATAACTAGGATCATATTCATACCTAGATTTTCTTCTTTGTGGTCTGCCCAACCCAAACCTTGGGTCTGAGTTGTTGGAGTCAACTTTGCGGTCGTCTGAACTGTCAGAAGAAGAGAAGGAGGAGGGAGGGGAGTAGAAGACCCTCCTTTTATTCTTACCCTTCACTGAATTGTCAGCCATTATTCTTCAGCTGCAACCACCAAAAAAAGCTGAATGTGCACCTGAAACAGAGAAAACAGATGTGAATGCCCATTGCAGACACATAAGGCATCAAAATCAGGTATCTACATGAATAAAAACATTTTGATTTATTTCTATTCTCATTTTGATTTTTTTTTTCTTTTCAATCAGATTCTTAAGTGTTGATGTATAAGACTGGGATCACAATTGAAGCATAAGAGGAAGAAGACAGCTAGCTTTTCCACTTTGTAACGGATATAACTGCCATCAAGAATTATTTTTTTTTAAAACCATTAATCATGTATTATGATGTGATTCTCTCCTTAATCACCTATCATTTAAGAATAACACTTAAACATTTAAAAATAAAATAATAATAATAATAATAATAATAATAATAATAATAATAATAATAAATTGTTTTTTACACCATTTTTTTTTTTTTTTTGTGTTTGAACTTTCTTCTTACATCCCTTTCTAATTCTACCCTCTAGATTTTTTTTTTTATTAATATAAATACCTATCCTTGATATTTTCTATTTTTCTTTTATTTTTTAAAATACTAGCACATGACATGCACATGAGGCAAATACTCTATTACAAGATAAAATATAATTTAATCAAATGTGAAATTGTTAAAAATATATATTAAGTTGTATCGACTTAGCAAAAGAGTGTATTTAAAATATTTATTTATAAATAATAAGGAAATTATTTTTAATATAAATATGAAATATTTATATAAATATATTTGAGTTATAGTGACTTAAAAAAAGAGCACATTTGAAAACATATATCTATAAACCATAAAAATCTATATTTTATGTAAAATATAAAAATGTATATAAAATTATTGTCATACTCTCATCTTCTTTCTTATGTGCAACCCCAAAATCCTAACCCTAAACCTCATCTATTTCCCCTTCATCTCCCTTATCTCGATTTCCTTTCCCCACTTATTCATTTTCCATTCACTTTCATATTCTCCATTATTTTAGATAGTGTGTACAATAGAATTCCTTGAATAAAAAATAAAAACCTATTCTACATTAAATAGTATAATATTTCATAATCTTCTTTTGAATTTTTTTTCCCCTCCTAAGAAATATTTTTTTAGATAAAGAATAAATCCTACATTAGGGTTTCAAATGGAAACCTTCTTAATACTATGTCAAATGGGAAATAGATAAATACTTAGAACTAATACCCAAAAAAAAGTCTATGCCATCAAATGTTAAATTTAAAATTTTGATAGATCCAAGTAAATAAATTACTAAAAGATAATAAAAATTCAAATTTTTTCTCAAATCATAAAAATTACAAGAAAAATTTTTGATTTCTAAAGGGATTTGATTTCAAAACCCTTGATATATAAGTAAAGCAACTAAACATTTTGCTAGTTTAATAAGTCAATGTGAACTTGAAGTGAGAAAGAGAAATCCTTACCAAAGGCTTTTCTTAAAAGATCAACCTCTTTAATCTTACACTATGTGGGTTCTCCTTGTCAAATCAAAGCTCTGTGCACACTTGAAGCTTATGGAAGAAATTTGTGTATCGACATTTAGAAAGATAAGTTGCACGATTATAAGGTTGATTGATCGATGTTTACGAGGCAAAAGATGCAGGGAAGTAAAAAAAAGGTGGTGGAAAAACAAATAAATTTTTTCAATGGTAGAGGAACAACAATGGTGGTATTGAGAATGAAAAATGACCTAGAGAAGTTTTAAGATGGTGTCTTGATGCGTATCGGCGAAGAAAAAAATGTTATAAACGGCGGGCACCACTATTTGAATATCTTATAGAAAATACCTATCTCTAAAGATGTAAAAGGAAATTATTAAAAACAATGTGCGTGCACCGGGCATTTAATTGTCTTGATGTTATTGCTAGCTCTAGGGAATCAGAGATATTTGTAGCCAATCACCCATGAAACCATTAGCCTTTTAATTCATATTTGGTTAGCCTAGAACCAAGATTAATTCATTTAAAGTTAACTTGAAACCAAAGTGGTATTTTGTTGATTAGCCTATATTTTAAATAATTTTATAGAAGAGCAAAAATAATCTTTACAAGTAGTTTTCTCCTATCCAATATTGACTTTGACAATATTATGTATTTATTTTTGTATAAACCAATGAAGATACATCCAATTTTTCAATTAGAAATCACTTTATTTTCTATATAAATCACCATCAATAAGGTTTGATATTATTTTAATTCATTATATACCAAAAAAAAAAAAGACAATGAAAAATTTTCTTTTATTTTCATCAAAGCATCCAATGACTTGTTAGTTTCATCTAATATCTTTCATATCATATTTGATTTAATAAGATTCTAATTATAGATAAAAACATATTCAAGTCAAATAGTGACAATTTGATTTTCATTAATATAAAATAGAAGTATGAAAGTATAATATTTAAATAAGAGATGATAAAATTAAGACAATGGGATAAACATGTTTGTTAACACATTGCTTGAATAACATATATTTGATGTTTAATTTGTTGTTTTGATTTTGGGAATAGTGTCCTCTTTGTCAAACATTACCCAAATTATGTTATCGTTTATAATATTTTTATTAAAATACTAAAAGAAAAATAAATTATATGATTAACATAAAAACTTACTTACAAATGACTATTTAATAATAAATGGTTTTATTATCCAACAATCAAAACTCTATAATTATATTTCCAATCAACTCAACCTAATAATTATATTTCTAATTATGAGGACAAGTGAATCATACTTGATTCTATCTAATTGAATAATTGTATCTTTTATTCATTATCACAATTTGGTTCAATTTGATTCAACTCAACCTAAGCCCATTCCACCTTTTTTTAGTACATCTTCATATAATAAGTTGAAGTGTATTTACATTTAAAAAATCAATTCAACCTCAATTTGGGATAGGCACATATGTCAAATATACAAAACCAAACCAAGTGCAATATGCATCATTAATTTAATATTATGGTATCATCATAATTATTGTTACTGGATTTAATCTTTATTTGAACTCAAAACAAACTTAATTAACTGCCAATTGATTAACCTAATATCAAAAACCAGAGTTGGATTCGATTTGACATAGGGGTTTATAATGCTTACAAATTTCTTGTACAATCTAATGGATGTTAATGCATAATAGACTTGTAGTACTTAAGGATGCAGTACTTTGATTATTGACCATGCCTTAGTTTTTTTATTGTAAATGATTTTTTTTTTCATTTCTTCTTATGCATATTTGAATTTTCGATAACAAAATCAAGACAATGTTTGAAAAAAAATCGTAAATGTATTTTGTTTGTGTTAGCAAATCCATGTCTATTTTAGTTCTATAAGTTTTAGTTTTGGTATATACTTGAGCCAGAAAATAAATAGATAATATCATGATGTTTTGGTAATTTGATGTTGGTGATACTCAATTGAATGAAAGGTTAATATGAAGGTTAAATATTATATGATGCAAAATGAAGTTTTCTCAAACTCATGTAAATCTCAACCACATGAGATAATCAATATTTAAGAAGTTTACAATGAGTTGTATAACAATAAGTTGTATAACAATGAACCAAGAGGAAACCTTTGGAACGCATCTTTCTTCATGCATCATTTGTCATCTCCTTGCACAAGTGTTGTACAATTTTGTTCAAAGAAGCATTTTTCATCAAAACTTTCTAACATGCATAAGGTCACTTACACCTGTGTAAGTGATAAAAAAAAAATGCTCATTTCGTTATCTCGCATGTGCATGTGCACAAAAGGTTTGAGCATGTTGTATAAGAACAAGTAAGGACCTATTTTTTAATGTTATCATTATATCTTAAGTCAATGCAATTTTGAATTGCTCATCGAAAGGTTGTTATGAGACTAAACAATTGTCACCTTATTCGTAACAACACTCAACAATTCAAATAGTGATCATTTAAGAACTTATTTGAAAGAATTTCTAGGGTTCAAAAGAATTCAAATTTTGTGTGAAATTAAGAAATTCTTTGACTTGGATTTTATATGGATCTTTGCTTGTGCTCTTTATATTATTGTTGTTGTTGTTATTTTTGTGATTGTCATTTATGATTCAAATCCAAAGTGAGTCAAGAGACCATGGTTGGAGTGAGGCCAAGTAATTTGAAGTTATACTTTAGGATTATTTTTTTTTTATTTCTATTAAGGTTTACACTTGTTTAATTGTCTTTTAAGACTTGCCAAGGAGGTGTTTCCATACCTAGAAGGGTATTTTGATAATAATTTCGTAGTCTAAAATCATCTCTTAATTCAATTTCATACATTTTCCTATATTGAAAAAAGAATGATATTAGTTAGTGAGATCAACCCCAAAGTAGTCCTCTTCTAGGTAGTTAGTTATATCACTCGTACGATTTTTTTAATGATTTTATTAACTACTAATCCATGTTGGTAATTTAATATCTAAAATTGTTTAGATTATCATTATATAATCATTTTTTTACTTGTTTGCTTATAATCAAGTAAATATTTTTTGTTTTTATCTACCATCATGATTACCATTAACTATGCATGGAAGACATTTAAAATGTTTTTTTGCAATTTGGCAACATACCAATAGCTTAATTCAAACGTATATACATCTAACAATGTGAAAAATAGGAAAGCCTAGATGGAAGCAACTCTGGAAGTAATTATAACAAAAATAGCTAAATATGTATTAGAATTTAAATGTTTTATATATATATATATATAATTCACCATCCACATGTGGGTTAAAGAAACAGGAATGGATAAATCTTTATCATTCATCAATAAGTTTTGCTTATAAGTAATATAATTATTGGTAAGAATCCAAATATATATATATAATTTTTTTTGAAGTGTTTGAACCTTTCTATATCTCTATTATTTTCTCTTAATCAAGTTCTTTCTGGTGTCTATCTATATCTAGAATTTATAAAATAAAGTGATAAGAAACTTTAGTAGTTTTTTGAAGAGGGAACCTACCAACAATTAAAGATTGTAATTCAAGTTACAAATTTTTTTACAAATATTTAATTTTAATTTTTATCCAACATTGATATAAAAAAGAAGCTACCAAAAATTAGAGATTGTAATTCAAGTTACAAATGTTTTTCGTAGATATTTAATTTGAATTTTTATCCAAAATTGGTATATATCAATACAAGATAAGGCTTGTTTTTGTCTCATATTATATTTATTTACTTAAAATAAATAGAGATCTATTTTGATTAAGTGAAGATATTTTTATTATTATTAAAATTAATAGAAAATTGTTTGATACATTTTTTTTCACATAAATAAATAAAAGCAAGGTTCCATAAAGTCTACATAGATTTAAAACCTTATTGATTAATTTTACAAGTTATATAATTTTAGTAATTCTTATTATTTAGTATTTACATCAAATGGTTGGCTTAGTTAAAAAGCTTTGAGTACTCTGCCCCAAGTACGGAAGTTCAAGTCCAACACAATTACATTTGTGTGGATTCAAAAGAGCATCTTAGCTCAAGGGCATACTTGATTACCCTATTGAATTAATGAATTACGTCTCTATTTTTTATTTTTTTCTGTAGATGATTTTTTATTTGCGTTGTTTATGTGAGTTTTTTTGTTCAATATTATTTGAATTGGACCTTATCTATGGATGTAAGTGCATTTTTTATTATCCCCTTGCTATTATGGTGGATTTTTTAAAAGGATATTGGTATTTTTTTTAAAATAAATAAAATTTTAAATTAGCTATAATGTTCTATTTCATATTCAATGAGAGATGATTATGAGAATTGCAAAATTCTCGATTTCATTATATTAACAACATCATAGGCTAATAATTAAGAAATATACTAATGTCATACTTTATGCAATAAATGTAGTAAAATAGCCAACAAAAATGTTGTTCTTGATTTCACTAAAGGAGAAAAATTATACGACAATAATTATGATATAAGGCACAAAAAAAAATCCAATATATGTTAAATGAACAAGAAGCCTTAGAAATCTTAAATAATGTCATGATCCAACTCAACAAAAGAAATTTAGCCCACCACCACTAAAATACGGAAGTTATTAGTTCTAGGTTAAAAAAAATATTATACATGTTTTATTATGTCGAGTAGCATACACAATTACTTAATAAGAGAATTTGAGAATTACCTCACTGCCCAAAACATAAGGAATAAGCTTAAGATTATTTATGGTCTGGCATTTACAACTAGGTCGTGAGTGCTTACTTTGAAGTTCAAGAAATATGTCAGATCCAAACACACCATGACTAATTATTTGAATATAATATCAACTTTAATATATGACTTAAATGCAGCTGGTAATAACATGGTTGATAAGTAAGAAATCACAATTATTATCCTCTTTTTGTCTTAATCATGGGGACAAATGAAACTTATGCTCACTTAAAATGAGAATATAAAAACTTTTACATATATTTCTCATTATATTGAGTTAAAAGTGAAGTGTTTTGAGGTACAACACACAATCTTTATCGCATGTACAGGTAACAATAGGCTAATAAACCTAAAAGTAAGGGAAAAGGAAAACATGGTGGTACAGTTGGAAATTGGAGGCCGAAAAAGAAAATAAAAAAAATCACTAAAAAGGCATAAATAAGAATAAAACCAAAATAAAACAATATAATCAAGATAAAAAAGACAACTAGCTTTTCTATTGGACTTTGTACCTACCATCAAGAAATTTTTTTTTTTTCCTTTTTGAAAACCCTCTAAAAGGTCAATTATGTGTTGTGGTGTGCTTTTGTCTTTAACCACTAATCATTTAAGGAAAATACTTAGACATATAATAACAATAATAATTTATTTTCAATTCCCAATTTGCACATGTGAAATAGATTAAAACCTTAGTAAATAGAAAATAATAAATAATAAATAGTTAAATAATGAATTACAAAGACAAATACAAATACAAAATCATTTAGTTGTATTAATAAATTTTCATTGATAATAACACCATTCATGACAACATGCTCATATTTTGTATTTATGACAAAACTAAAATTTTAAATTTTGATATTTTGATATATCCAAGTAAAAAGTTCTATAAAATTAATTTTTTTTTTACTTAAATCATAAAAATTATAAGAAAAAAAAATGATTTTTGAAGGGATTTGATTTCAAAACCCTAGATTGATAAGTAAAGCAATACTAAACATTTTACTAGTCTAATAAGTTATTATGAACTTAAAGTAAGAGAGAAAGATCATTATCAAAAGCTTTTTTAAAGGATTAACCTCTTTGATCTTACATAATGTGAGTTCCTTTTGTTAAATCAAAGTTATAAGGACACACGAAGCTTATTGAAGAAATTTGTGCATCAAACATTTAGAAAGATAAGTCACACAATTATAAAGTTGATTGATCAATGCTTCTGAGGCCAAAGATTGGGAAAAAAAAAAGGTGGTTGAAAAACAAACAATTTTTTTTAATAAAAGAAAAACAATGATGGTGTTAAGACTAAAAAATGATCTAATGTCTCAATGCCTATTAGCAAAGAAAGAAATGTTATAAGCATTAAGTACCATAATTTGAATATCTTTTAGAAAATACCTAGCTCTGGAAATGTAAAGGGAAATTATTGAAAACTGTGTGCTTGCACGGGGCATTAAATTGTCTTGATGTCATTGTAAACTCTTGAGAACTAGAGATATTTGTTGTCAATTACCCATGGAACCAGAGTCATCCATAATCGGTTGACCTTATGGAAATAATTCGTATTTGGTTTTTATAGAAGAGCAAAGATAATCTTTACAAGTAGTTTTCTCTTATCCAATACTAATATTACCAAAATTATATACTTATTTTGTGTAAATTTATGAAGATACATCTAGTTTTCTAATTAGAAATCACTTTATTTTCTATAGAAATTACTATCAATAAGTTTTGATATTATTATAATTCATTCATACCACAAGGGAAAAAAAAGGCAAACAAATTTTCTTTTATTTTCATCAAAACGTTTAGTGACTTTGTTAATTTCGTCTAATATGGTTCATACATATTTGATTTATGGGATTCTAATTTACCATAAAACATATTCAAATAAAAAAATAACTAAATATTTTGTAGTCAAATTAGTGGAGAAAAATATTTGATTTTCATTAATATAAAACAGACGTATAAAAGTATAATCTTTAAATGAAAAGTGGTAAAATTAAGACAATATGGGATAAACATGTTTGTTAAATAGTGTTTGATATAAGCATATATTTAGTGTTCAATTTATTATTTTGATTTGGCTAATAGTTTCCTCCTAGTCAAACACTACCCAAATTGTGTTATCATTTATAAATTCTTATTAAAATACTAAGAAAGAAATAAACTCGGCAAAATTGTACTCATAAATGGTTGTGTTAATGCTAAATAATTTTATTATCCAATAATCAAAACTCTATAATTATATTTTCAATCAATTCAATGTAATAATTCTATTTTTAATTATGACGACAAGTGAATTATATTTGATTCTATCTAATTGAATAGTTGCATCTTTGATTCATCAACATAATTTGATTCAGTTCGACTCTACTCAACCTAAACTCATTTCACATTTTCTTATACACTTGCATATAACAAGTTGAGGTGTGTGTACATTTACAACGTCAATCCAACCCCCATTTGGGATGTACACATACGTCAAATATCCAAAACCAAACCAAATGCAATATGCATTATTAATGTAATATTATAGTATCATCATAATTATTACTATTAACTTAATCTTTACTCAAACCTAAAACAAACTTTTTAACCTAATCTCAAAAAATTGAGCTAGATTCAAATTGACCATAGGAGTTCTAAGGTCAAATTAGGCTTGCACAAACTTATTGTAATGACACTTATCCTACTTATCATCAATTAAATTTTTTATCATCTAGAAAAATTCATTTCAAACCCTAGATCGCAACAATTCTAGGGATAATAGATTTAAGGCATCAGAAGCATTTAAAACATAAATATTTAGATCTAAAGGTAAAAAAACTTGACATTTGATTTAAATGTTCATAGATCAAACTCCAGTCAACAAAGAAGATTTCAACCACCTTGCAATCTTCCACATGATCACTCCTTCTTTGAGTCTTAGCACATGTGTAGAGTGGCTACACAACTTTCTTGACAAAAAAAAAAAGAAGAAATAAATGTTCTTTGAAAGACAATAGTCAAGTGTCTAATCATAAATTCCTAATAAAGTTTATATAGACTTCCTTATAAATTTAAGTGATTTTAACATAACTTAGGCTCAGATCACTTAATCTAATCTACTGGGTCATAATTAATTAATTAACCTTAAAAAACTCAAATTAATTAATTAGTTCAATCTAGAAAAATCATAAGTAATAAAGCATAAAATCTTGTGTAACCTTATGCTTTTACCAAAAAGCTCTTAATATCAATGATTAATTCTCTATAAAACCTCAAGACTGTGGTGCCAACAAAGAATATGAACTTGAGTAAAGACCATTGGAACCTATAAAAAAAATACCAACTTCTTTAAAATCCAATTTTAAAATTGACTCCTTCAATATTTTAATTTAATCAATTTCTCAAATTTGTAATCTACTATTCATTACTTGCAAACTCCTTTTAAATTGGTATCCGTAATCTAACAAGATAATTACTATCGAACTCCCAAGATTACCTTTATAATCATTAAGTCATAGATTCTCTTATTTTGTGATCAAGTGATATACTTTAATCCACAAAGTACATATATCAAATTCCACTTGAGGAATTATTGCAGTCACGAATTACATGATCACAAGCCTTTAGGATCACTGAAAGAGACATGTTGTCTCAATCCCATGAGATATCATTATGTTTATCTAGAAAATATCTATTATCACTTACCTTAATTAACAATGACCCAATTCATAGGATTTATATGACCACCTTAGGGTCTCACCTGTTAGCAAATTTAGGCTAATCCAACCTATGGTAATCACCCTAAAGGGGGGGTGAATAGGGTGATGGTCTCTTTTTCACAAATTTAAACTATGCAAAAATAAGAGACAATTATTTTTATAGTGGTTCCACAATTGCATATAATTTAAAAGAGTTAGGGAAGAGAGAGTGCAAACACAAGAGTTTATAGTGGTTCGGCACTTCCTTGCCTACCCCACTCTCCTCAACCTCCTAACCGAGTGAGGGTTCCACTATCTTGAAGCTTCAACCAAGCCTCCAATTTCTTTACAATTGGATTGTAGTTCCAATTCACCCTCTTGGACTTTTGGCTCCAAGCACCCTTTACACTTCTTCAAGAGATATCCCACTCTTGAACAACCTCTCAAGTGATACCCCTCACTTGAGAAAATTTCTCTCAAAGATTTGCAAATAAAATGATCTCTCAAAAATCCTAGCACAAGAACTTTAAGCTCAAATGATACAAGAGAAACTAGGATTGGATGGTGCACTAAAGATATGCAAGTTTTGGAATAATGATGCACTCAAAAATACTATTCCAAGGCTCAAATATAATCAAGAATGATTTGGGAAGGTTTTTGCTCTTTAAACAATGAAGATTGGAGCCTTTTTATAGAAGAAAAAAGTTAAACTAGCCGTTGGAGGTTCGACCGGTCAAGCTATGGGTCGACCAGTTGACTAACCGTTAGCATTTAATGTTGGCAGGTGACCGTTGGGCCTCGACCGGACCTCAACCGGTTGAGGTTCAACCTTGACCGGTTGAACAAGCATTCTGGAAGAGAGAGAAAATTTTTGTACTGGTCGACCGGTGATTGGAGCCAAAATATGTGCTCTAATGACACATATTCGATATGATTTGTGCACCAAAGGACATTCAAATCACCCAACTTGACCTAAATCAATGCTAAGGCCCTAGCCATGAGTTTAATCTATAATTTGGAGATTTATCTCAGGTTCAAGGGAAGAAAATTGTGCAAATTGAATGACTTTAGATTTTGAAAGATCAAGAAAGGGCTAAATGAGGAAATAAGTGAGTCAAGACTCATTGAACGTAAGGAAAGGCAAAACAAGGATATCATGAGGTTGAAGGATGATAAATGACCATTATGGAGTAAGAAAGAAGGCAAGAAAGCATGGGGAATGAGGCATGAAGCAAGATTTAGCTGCATGGAAATTTAGAACTCAAAAATCTGATGGCATTATATACTCTGACTTTGAGGACAAATTTGGAGAACTTTCTGGAGTCCATTATATACATACTATATATCTTTTCGAAGCTCGAGAAGTCAGGAGTCCAACACCTCAAACGGTTTGCAAATCGGAGCTGAAATGAAGAAGTTATGGCCATTTGAAGACAACTGCACCAAGCTGGAGGGTCATTTCGAAATGATTTCGAAATTCAACTTATGATTTCGAAATTCAACTTATGAATTCGAAATCCACTTCGAAATGACACCAATTTCGAATTCACCCACTGCCACTTTGATGTTCTGCCTCCTCTACCTCGGGAATTGCATCTAAAGCACTCCATCCGCCCTAGGTGGACCACACACGACTAGAAATCACCATTTTATTATTTTTTAATCATTTTTTAGGAAATTATTTTGTAATAAGTGGCCAATGAGAGTGTGCCACATGTTAGGTAATTGAGGATATTATATAATCCCTCTCAATTCTAGGTTTTAGGGATCTTGGATCTTGGATTTTTTTTCTGGAGTTTTTGACATTGAAGGAGGAAGAAGACGAGAACTTTGGTTTGTTTTCTTTTTCTTCTTTATTGAATATATTGTTTTTAGTTTCTTTTGATTCAAATTATGGATTTTTACCCTATTATGGATTGTGAATGTGACATCACCCCCATGAGAGGCTAAGAGCCAACTTGGGGCTTGAAGCATGAAAACCTAAGGGTTAGGAAACCTATAGGGACAATGGGTAAATTATTTTAACAATGAGATTAATTATTGGTTGGGTGACAATTTATCAATTTTTTTATCCTATCCTTGTGAGTTCGTTTAGGGAATGATACGGTAGGTTATTACTTGATACTAGTGATTCTTGGTAATTCTTGATCATTAGTTATCCTCGCCTTACCTACCGTTATTTGCCCTTAAACAAAGCTATAAGGAGTAGGAAGGGTTAAAAAGCCAAATCTTAAATTGATAATCAATCTCATTCATTTGATGGTTTTAGGAATCTGTTTGAAAAAGGAAAAATTAGGTTTCGGATGCAATTTTGAGTTATAGAACCCAACTTGATCGCGAGTGGCCAAGGATCCCAAAACCCTAAGATCATATTACTTAAAATACCCTTGTTTTCTATAATTTCTATACCCTAAGTTGGATTGTGGAAAACCCCAAACTTGAATCAACTGAATTTAAAATCAATATTCATTTTCTCTTATTAATCCAATTTCTTTTACTTAGTTTCACATTATTCACATATTGTTTTTCGCTTAAGGATTTAAACAAAAACAATTCATTTATTCTAGTATTGACAATTTTCATAAGCCAGTCCTTGAGAACGATACCCGGAATACTACAAAAGCCGTAGTGACTCTTTCTCTAGTTTTTCTTGACCAGAGTTACTACATAAAAAGGCTAAGTATTTTGGTACAATAGAGAAATTTCGGTCAACAGGGTACTGTCCATACCCTCAACCGGTTGAGCTAGGAGTCGATCGGTTACTGTTCATCCGGTTCACCCGATTTAGCCGATTGAGCAGTTTTTGGCTCAAAAACCAACTTTTTCAACTTAAAACCTTTTAAACAAGTTTGAAACAACATTTGACACAAGGTTTTAGTTGAAAACATGAAATCATCCAATTTTAAAAATATTTAAAACAAAATAACTCTTGGATAATTCAGGTGCATAAGTAAGGAAAATAATGCATGGAAATCCTAGTGCACTAACAACCTTACAAAGAGATCTTATGAAGCTTGGATCTTTGAAAAACACTTCTCTTTGAGGTGATCTTCTTCTTCATGATTTCTCTTTAGCTTGAATTGTCTTTGTGATTGCCACTTTGGAAATCGTCTTGCCTAATCACACTTTGAAATATAATCATTAGTTCTAAACTTTGTTTTGTTATCATCAAAATCGAGATTAACCAAACCTTGGTTTCACATCACCCATGGATCAAAGCTACTAAAGGCTTCATTACTACTTTGATATTCTCTCAAGGTGAGTCCATAAAACACAATAACTTGGTGAATTATGACTACCCAATAGTCAATGTCATGATTCACCGTAGATCATATTCAATGTATAATCATACAGACTAGTGCATTTACCATGAGAAACTTATCTCAATTACCTGTAGGGAATTAAACCGAATTCCCAACCCGTAAGAAACAAAAAAATTAGAGAAAACACACGCCAAAGAAAAACAATCACACACACAAGACAGTATTTACGTGGTTCGGCAATTTGCCTACGTCCACGGAGTTGCAGGGATATCACTATTATCAGGGAAGAATACAGAGAGTATTACATGGTGGCTACAATATTCTCTATATATATATATATAGCACAACAACCCTACCATACTAAAAAACCCTAATTACAAAAGGTGGTTCCACAATGGGCTAAACGGGCCCAACAGGCCTCAATAAATCTCTCATTAAAAAAGCCATGCAATATTATTCTGGTCGGGTCATCAAACCGGATCAAACAAAACTAGGCTCTACAAAGCCCAACAAATCTCCCACTTGGAGACTAGTCCAATCACCAACATCAAACCGCTATCCTCCAAGAAACGATCCCTCATCCCTACAACTCATCCTCCTGTCCTCAAGCTAGAAGACCAATTGAAGCTGCGCACAGCTTCAACTTCTCAATAGTGACACCCTTAGTCAACATGTCTGCAGGGTTCTTAGATCCACAAATCTTCTCAAGTATTACCAGTTTATCCTCAACAAGATAACGGATAAAGTGATATTTTGTTTGTATATGTTTTGACTTTGAATGAAAAGCCGAATTTTTGGCAAGAAAAATTGCACTCTGACTGTCACTGTGTAGAATGCCCATCTCTTGCTTCTTACCCAATTCATCTAAGAAACCATGTAGCCAAATCATCTCCTTTCCAGCTTCAGTTGCTGCAACATACTCAGCTTCTGTAGTAGACAAAATAACAATCTTCTGTAGATTTGAAGTCCATGATATAGTTGTACCACCTAGAGTAAAAACAAACCTAGTAGTACTCTTTCTACTATCAATATCACCAGCAAAATCAGCATCTACATAACCCTACAGTTTCAAACTTGCACCTGTGAAGCAAAGACATGTATCTAATGAACCCTTCAGATATCTTAAAATCCACTTGACTGCCTCCCAATGCTGCTTTCCAGGCCTACTCATGAATCTGCTCACAACTCCCACTGCATGTGCAATGTCTGGCCTTGTACACACCATAGCATACATCAAGCTGCCAATAGCTGAGGCATAGGGCACCTTGCTCATATGGTCCCTTTCTTCTTCTGTCTTTGGTGACTGTTCTTTGCTTAGTTTGAAATGACTACCCAAGGGTGTGCTCACTGGTTTAGCTTCATTCATGTTGAACCTGCTGAGAACTTTCTTCACATACTCTGACTGTGAAAGCTTCAATGTACCATTAGCTTTGTCTCTAATGATTCTCATACCAAGGATTTGCTTTGCAGCTCCCAAATCCTTCATTGCAAACTGTTTGGACAATTGCTTCTTCAGATTATTAATCTTCTCAATGTCAGACCCTACAATAAGCATATCATCCACATACAATAGTAATATGATGTAAGAGTTGTCAAAGGACTTAACATAGCAACAATGATCAGCTTCACATCTCTTGAACCCAATTCTATGCATAAAATTGTCAAACTTCTTGTACCACTGTCTAGGAGCTTATTTAAGGCCATACAAGCTCTTTCTCAGTTTGCAGACTAGATTCTCTTGTCCTTGAACAATGAACCCTTCTGGCTGAATCATGTAAAGGTCTTCCTCCAAGTCACCATGAAGGAATGCTGTCTTCACATCTAACTGCTCAAGATGTAAGTTTTCTGCGGCCACCATTCCAAGTACAAGTCTAATTGTTGACATCTTCACAACTGGAGAAAATATCTCTGTGTAGTCAATGCCCTCCTTCTGCTGGAACCCTTTAACAACTAATCTGGCCTTGTAACGTTTGCTACCATCATGCTCATTCTTTATTCTGTATACCCACTTGTTGTGCAAAGCCTTCTTTCCTACTGGCAATTCAGTCAGTTCCCATGTCTGATTCCCCAACAGGGAATCCATCTCATCCTTCATGGCTAACTCCCACTTGCTTGAATTCTCATCTTGCAAGGCTTCATCATAACACTCTGGCTCACCACCATCAGTCAACAGGAGATAATTTAAAACAGGTGAATAACGCTGCGGAGGTCTAGTGTTCCTAGAAGATCTGCGAACTTCAACTACAGGTGTACTCAGATCTACCTGTGAATTTACATTCTCCTTATCTTCTTCACCCCCTTTTTGGACAGTACTTTTAGTCAATTCATCTAAGTTGACAAACTCAGATTTCTTTTGATCTATCTCTGTAACATCTGACACTACAGATGACCTGTCTTTGTACATAACCTGTTCATTAAATATCACATTTCTACTTCTGATGATTTTCCTGTTTTGTTCATCCCAAAACCTATAGCCAAATTTCTCATCACCATAGCCAATGAAAAAACATATTTTTGACTTTGCATCAAGTTTACTACGAGCATCAGAATCAATATGAACATAAGAAATACAACAAAAAACTTTTAAATGTGAAAACTTCACCTCTTTACCGCTCCAAACCTCCTCAGGAAGTCTGAACTCCATGGGAACTGATGGTCCTCGGTTTATCAGGTAAGCTGCAGTGCTAACAGCATCAGCCCAAAAAGTTTTTGGTAGTCCAGCATGCAACCTCATACTTCTAGCACGCTCATTGAGAGTTCTGTTCATGCGCTCAGCCACACCATTCTGCTGTGGTGTCCCAGGAATGGTCTTCTCCATCCTAATTCCCTGTGCAGCACAATACTCACTGAATCCTCCATCTATGTACTCTCCTCCATTATCTGACCTCAAACATTTTACTTTCAAACTTATTTCTGTCTCAACCATGGCCTTCCACTTCTTAAAAGTTACAAATACATCAGATTTATTTTTTAGAAAATAAACCCATACCTTTCTACTTGAGTCATCAATAAAGGTGATGTAGTACCTTGAACCTCCTAGGGATGCAACTGGAGAAGGCCCCCACAAATCAGTGTGTACTAGTTCCAATTTTTCAGCCTTCGGTGTCCTGCCAGTTTTCAAGAAGCTCACCTTTTTTTGCTTTCCTAAGATGCAACTTTCACACATGTCAAAATCAATGGACTTCAATTCTAGTAGTTTTCCTTTTGACAGCAACATCTTCATCCCTTTCTCACTCATGTGACCAAGTCTGCAGTGCCATAGGCTTGTATCAGTACTTGCATCAGCAACTGCAATTGTGTCTCTTGGACATGAGGTCATATACAGAGTGCCAGTCTTCTTTCCACGAGCCGTACCCTAGCTCCCTTTGTAACCTTCCAAGTACCACCAACAAATAGTATTGCATGTCCTTCATCATCAAGTTGTCCAACAGAAATCAGATTCCTCCTCAGGTCAGGAATATGTCGAACCTTCTCCAGTAACCAAACAGACCCATTGGGCAATGATATTCGAATGTCTCCTAGACCCACAACATCCAAGGCTGAACCATCAGCCAAATACACCTTACCAAAATCACCTGCAACATAATTCTGTATGATTTCTCGGTGTGGAGTGGTATGAAACGAAGCTCCTGAATCCAAAACCCAATCATCAAGTGGACTGTCTACTGCAAGAAGTAATGCATCTTGTACCTCTTCTGTTACAGCATTAGCAGAATCATCTTCATTCTTCTTCTTAGGGCTTTTGCATTGCCTTTTAAAGTGACATGTTTTCCCACAATTCCAGCATTGTACTTGTTGGCCTGATTTAGATTTGCTTCTGTTCTGATTAGAATTTCTGGAATTTGATCTACCCTGATTTGAATTTCTGTTATTACCTCTGCCTCTTGTCTCAAGGTTTAGGGCAGAACCAGATCCTGAGGTTTCACCTGCATCTCTTCGGCGAATCTCCTCAGCCAGAATTAAATCTCGTATATCATTGTACTTGAGCTTTTCCTTTCCTGTAGAATTGCTTACTGCCATCCTCATTGCCTCCCAACTGTTTGGCAAAGAAGCCAAGACAATCAGAGCACGAATCTCATCATCAAAATCAATTTCTACAGACGACAATTGATTTGTGATTGTATTAAATTCATTTAGATGTTGTGCTACTGATGCATTCTCTGCCATCTTCAAATTGAACAATTTCTTCATCAGATGCACCTTATTGTTTGCGGACGGCTTTTCATACATACCGGACAAAGCCTTCATCAGATCTGCTGTGGTCTTCTCCTTTACAACATTGTGTGCAACAGACCTAGACAGAGTTAACCTAATAACTCCTAGAACCTGTCTGTCAAGAAGCGCCCATTCCTCAGCCTTCATACTCTCAGGTTTTGTCCCCAAAAGAGGCAGATGCAATTTCCTCCCATAGAGATAATCTTCAATCTGCATCCTCCAATACGCAAAGTCTGTGCCATCAAACTTTTCTATTCCAGACGCCTTTCCTGCTTCCTCTGCCATTGCTCCCACTCAAACCTAACCCTAGGTTCTGATACCAGTTGTATGGAATTAAACCGAATTCCCAACCCGTGAGAAACAAAAAAAATTAGAGAAAACACACGCCAAAGAAAAACAATCACACACACAAGACAGTATTTACGTGGTTCGGCAATTTGCCTACGTCCACGGAGTTGCAAGGATATCACTATTATCAGGGAAGAATACAGAGAGTATTACATGGCGGCTACAATATTCTCTATATATATATAGCACAACAACCCTACCATACTAAAAAACCCTAATTACAAAAGGTGGTTCCACAATGGGCTAAACGGGCCCAACAGGCCTCAATAAATCTCTCATTAAAAAAGTCATGCAATATTATTCTGGTCGGGTCATCAAACCGGATCAAACAAAACTAGGCTCCACAAAGCCCAACATTACCAAGATAAACTTTGTCTCTAATTAAAACGTGGTACACTACAGTATCAAATAAATTGTTTAATTCCATAAACCAACTATAAATAATTTATCATCTTGCAAAGAACTCGTGACTTGAATTTTCTATATAACTCTTAATATATCTAAGTCATGTATAATGTAAATAATACAAATGCGAATGCTAGCTCAAACAATAATTAATGTAAATAAGAATATAAATAGGAACCAAAAATCATAATATACAAACATATCAATGAAAACTTATTATATTAGATCATACCATACTTTTAATAGTTCTATCCTAACAATTTTATATTAATTTTTATTTTTTTTTAGTTAGAGATTAGCGTTTTGCTTAGTTAATTCAAAAGAATCCGAAATCAATATAACACACAATAATTAAATCAACTAAATTAAAATATAGCACTTACAGATTTCTTGTACAATTTAAGGGAATGTTAATGCATAGTAGACTTGTAGCTCTCAAGGCTGTGGCACTATGATTATTGACCGTTTTACCCATATAATATTTCAACTTGTTGAGTAGACTTAATCATATTATTAGTCATTATTTCTTATTATGAATGGTTAATTGAGTGGCATTTTAATTTTTATTTAATTCAACTATGATATGTATATGTTTTTTGTTGGATACTTCAATTATTCTTTAATTTTATTGTACTATTTTATTATTATTATTATTAGTTGTCTTTGATTGCAAAAAATGGCAAAATCATATGGCTTATTTTAGGAGACAATTGCATTTTCTCTATTAAATTTTAATTACTTATTGTTTATACACTTTTTAATTTGAACTATTAACAAAACAAAACCTCTTCTCTCCAAAGAAAATTGCAATTTCTCGATTAAATTTTAATTTGAATTATTTAAAATTTAAGATAAATTAGAATATCTTAATTAAACAAGCTTTCAAGTCGTTAGAATTAAAAGCATTGCACAATACATCAATTTTTTATTTTTTTTAAAAAAAGCACTTTATAGCCAATATTTTTTACCTTTTCATCTAGAATTTATAAATATATATAGAGAGAAACCTTTTTGATAATTTTTTGATATGCTTCAACAATTTTTTTAAAAAAATTTGGGTATAAAATTTTTTAATACTTTTTTTCTTTTTTTTTTTTGAAGTTTTGTAATTTGTTATCACATTTTAAAAACAAAAAACAAAAATAAATTATTAAGTGGGTGTCTGTAAACCAACTTAATACTTAAACTAACTTAATTTAAGTCATTAAGTAAATTAAATATGTTTTGTAAAATAACTTAATAGTATAATATAAAGTTAAAAATAACTTTAAATAATAAATAAACATAACGAATTTATTATTAAATTCACATCTTTATTTTATTTTATTTTTATTCTCATTTGCCCTAAATACTTTCATGATCTCATTTACTATTCCATGACTTCCATTGCTACTTACCTTATTTGTCATAGTTATAATTTATAAGGATAAATATATTAATTTAATGATTTATAATAAGTTTTAAGTTAATTTTATCAAACAACCTTATACATAAAGTAAAAATTAAGTAATGAGTTTTAAATTAATAACTCAAGTATAATTTAATTTAAAATCAACTTAAATCATTAAGTAATAAGTATTAAATTTTACCAAACATTCCCTAAATATGATTTTTAAAATTATTTTCAAAACTTTAATCATTAAAACAAAAATTTAAAAAGAAAAGTGAAAGCAAACATATCCTAAAATAAATTTAATATTTAAAATTTATATTTTCTATTTTGAAAAGCTTGAACTTCTTCAAGAAAATAATTAACAGAATTAATTTAGATAAAAAAATTTAAAATCAATAAATTGATAATATAAATATTATTTTCCAAACAATATTGGCGCCAATTTTTGCCGGGAAGTTTGAAAAAGGGCAAAACGACTAAATCTATTATCTAACGGGGAACGTTCCAGTTCTTACGCTTTTCTCATCCAAATGCCTCAAGAGGAAGACAATTTCGATTCCCAGGTATCAATTTTTCCTTTTCTACTATCTTCGTATTTTCTGTTTTCTGTTTGGTTGCCGAGAAAAATTAGAATCTGTCCTACAGGCTTCAGCTTCTCAGCGACCAAACAGAGGGTTGAAACCTTAAAAACTCTCATATATTGCCTTAATTTCGTTACTTTATAGGTTCTGGGTTCTTCGTTCTCGCTCTCGCTTCCTTCTGGTATGCCTTCAGACTCCGCTGGATTTTATCTTTTGTTTGATGTCTGAGAAAGTAGAAGAAAGGGGGCTCAGAAAATTTCAGATTCTGCTAATAGTGAAATTTCACCTAATTAAGGCCAAAGACAGGACTTGTATTATGGGGTTTCAAACAATGGAAAATGTTGGGTTTAAAGATTTAGTTTATTTTCCTGTTTCACATTTTCTCAGCAATTAAACGAGTACCATCTGTTTGGCTGCCGAGAGAACTGACAAAAAACCGAAAAAAAAGAAAAGAAAATGAAAATCTCTTGTTTCATTTTTCTTAGTACTAAGTCCGAGACGGTCCATCTTAACCAAGCCAAATAATTGCGCTAGGCATTCATGTCTGACCAGATGATCAGTCCTAACGGTGAAGGCCTTATAATACTTAAAAAGTTAATTTTCTTTTTTCTTTTTATTTAATTTCTCTTTCCCCACATTTTTCCAGCAACCAAACATTGTTGGGGTTTTAGCCCAAGTTGGCTTGATGTCCTAACAGCTTATACTTTTGTCAATTGGTTGCTTAACAGACATTGCATTACTGAAAAATTATGTGTAAAAAAAGTTCTGAACTTCTGGATGTATTTTGTCTTCTATCAGAGCCTCCTGACATCAGAAACTGGTTCTCAAGTTATGAATATGAATCCCCAGCATCGGATACTCTCAATGATTTCGGGTGCTCTTCTTTTAAGGGAAGCCAGTGTGAGAAAGAGGAGCTTGATACTGAAGAGAGCAACAGAGTCAAGGATGAGAATTTGGGGGAATTCATGAACACTGAACTCATAGATGAATTGGCTTCTGGTGAGAAGACAGGTCCAAATGCATTTGTTGAATGCAAAAGAGATGATAAGCTTGAAAACCCCTATGTGAATGAGGTACTCTCATTGATCTTCTCTTGCTCTTTTATGTTTCTTCTTCTATTCATATTTGATTTTCATAAGAATAGTGAACATTCTGATCTGGGTTTCATGTTTGTAGCTTAGTGGCACAATGATGACTTGGGTTCCTGCTCATCTGTGTTTTATAATTTATTTGATAAAGACTAATGTGAATTCAAAAATAGTTATGGGATTAAGTTAATTGTCAGATTGCAGATGATTAAGACCTTTTGGCTAAGCAATTTTTCCCTTTCTTGTTTGAAATTTATAGAGGAATCATGATAATGAAGGGAATAAAGACCGGTATGGTTGGAATGATTTGTGCTCCGGCAAGATAAGTGATCAAGGCTGGGCTGATAGCACACTGCAAAACCATGATACTGAGCCAACCAAAAATGTCAAGCAATCAAGTAGGAATAATGAAGATTCTTTGCCAGAGTTGGAAGGGAAATTCTCTCTGAAATGCTCGAAAACTAACAAAGGTATTGGCAAGAATGGCAGAAGATCTCCAATAAAGTTGGTTCAAAGGAAGGGTTTCATCCAAAGGAACTCAGAAGCTAACTCCCCAACTAAAGGAGTTGGTCCTGTATCATCTGAATGTGCTTCAGACAGGATTGTAGTTAATGGGGATTCTAGGAAAAAGACAAGCCTGGTGAGCAATGACAAGGAGAATGGTGGAAAAGAATTAGCAGAAAATGGTTTTGTTTCTACCAGGAAAAACAGATGCAGAGGAGAGAATGATCATAACCATCTTAATAAGCCACAAGAATTTCAGTTGGTGAGTTCGAGAAATACAGGGATGGTTTTGTCAACTGGTGAAAAGAATGTTGGGGAAAGGAGGAAGGTATTGTCAGAAAAAACCAATCTTCAACACTCAGATGTTACAGAGATAGCTGGAAAATGGAAGTGTCCCCAGAAAAGCAAGCCAGATCTTGGACCACCATTGAAGCAGCTTCGACTTGAGCAATGGGTTCATCGCTTATGAAAACATCATTTTGAGAAGACAGAAACTCAGATGTCAAGCAATGGCCATCTTCTCTATGTATCAATTATTCTGTCATCCTTAAAAACTGAAAGAATTGTACAACCTACAAAGCCCACAGGAAATAAAATTAGTGGGTACTAATACGAGATCCATTGCTTTTATAATAAGAGGGAATATTCAAAATTATGTGTAATAGTCTGTTCCTAATCATGTAAATATTGTCCATTTTGGACTCATAGGAGCTCTAATCATGTAAATATTGTCCGTTTGGGATCCATAGTCCTCACGGCTTTAAAAGACTTTTACAGGGTTAAGAGAAATTCATACATATATAGCGTTAGGAACTTTTCCTCCAATTTGATGTGGATGTCATATTATGTGACTTGTAAATTAGATTGAAAGACTACATTGGACATGGATATTTATCAAAATTATAAGAAGAGGGATTTTTATTCATCTCTTCTACATGGTGTTATGATTCCTCTTTATTCTCATCTTATTTCCATTATCATTCCTACATGCCAAATGCACCAGAGTGTATATAGAAAACATACTACATTGGACAAGTATTTATCAAAATTTACACATGACTGATATGCCCTTTTTTTTGTCCTTCTCATATATTAAATTCAACATATTTTTAGATCATGTTATGATTTTAAGAGTTCAATTGTAACAAAAACAACTACAAAAAAAAAAAAAAAAACCTCTATTAAAACAAATAAAAAAAAATAAAGAGGATGTGAAGAATCTTGAAAAATATATATATAAGACAAGAAAACTATGATAAATAAGAGATTAATCTCTACAAGTTAATCATTACTATGAATTTGAACTTCATCGAAAAAAATAAGAGCACGAGAGTGTAAACCAAGAGCGAGAGAGAGAGAGAAAAGCGATAACAAGAGTGTAAATTTTGAGAGCGAGGTAGCTATGATATGTAGATGGAAAATGAACTAGGAATGCGGAGGAAATGATATTTTTTTAATAAATAAATAATATAAAAATGTTCAAAATGAGTATTTTCTTTTTAAGGATCATTTGTTAAAAATGGTGAAATAATTCATAGTTTGCAAATCTAGTTTTCCGGTTTTCAACCTAAAAAATACTAATTTTAACTAAAATGCCCTTACACTTTTTTTTTGTTTATATATATATAAACTCTCTTTAACACTTACATATAAATAATAAAAAATAAAAGAAATTTATGTTAAAATAAGTTATTTTTCAAGTTCAAATATAGAAGAAATTAGATTTACAATTTTGAGATTATTTCACCCTTTTAATAAAAAATAAAATGATCTCAAATCTATAAATCTAATCATTCATATTCCACCTAAAAAATAGCCCATTTTTTATAAAAAATATTTTTATTTTTATTTTGGTGAAAGATATTTTTATTTTTACTTTTTTTTTTCTTGTAAAATAATCTTCTTTTTTTTTTTCCTTATGAAAGTAATCAAATTTTAAAAACTTATATGATCACAATAAATTTTGAAAGAACATTGATCTCAAAAATATTTTACTTTTCAAATTCCAACATGGCGACATGATAGAAGTTTTTGCAACATCTTTATAATAAAATAATTCCAAGGAAAAACGAAGGACACATTGTGGGAAAAACTGGTGCGTGAAACGCCGCGTTTTTATCCAAACAGGTGAAAGGGTCGAACAACTTGCTGATCATGATTGTGATTCGGCACTCACATCCCGTATAGAATCGTGAAAATTCGCAGACCCTCGGTGTCTGCAGCTGCAATAATCAAATGGGTGTGTTCGCTATATCTCTCTATCACCACTGCCGCAGAAATTTCTCATTCAACTACCATTACCAGAGTTGTAGAACTCTCATATTGCAGTCTGCTTTTGAATCAGTTAGAGTCCAGAGACTTTCCCACGACGATTCTGGTAAATATGAAAAAGAGAACATTGAATTGAATTTCTGTCTGTCCAGAAATCCAATCTGATTCAACTACCGAACTGAGTATTTTTCAGGTATTGTTGAGGTTCACTTGGATCGGCCTGAAGCCAAGAATGCCATTGGGAAGGAGATGCTGGGAGGTTTGCAAAACATTTTTGAAGCTATTAACAGAGACGCGTCTGCTAATGTTGTCATGCTAAGTAGTTCAGTTCCCAGGGTATTCTGTGCAGGTGCTGATTTGAAGGTAAAAGTATTAGGCTACGAGTATTGGGCTTCAGCTGTTTGTTGATTTGCTTTCAAGAATAGGTGGAACTAATCACATTGAATAGTGGGGTTTTTTGTTTTCTGAAAAGGAAGTATGTTTGATGAGGGGATTTTTCAAATCAAAATAAAGATTACCCAATTACTGATTGTATGATATTTACAAGGGGCTTTACAGGTGTAAAGAATGGGCCTTTCTTCGTGAGGAAATTGTAGAAACTAGAAAGGTAAATGTGAAGCTGAATTTGATCACCAGGGTTTTGAATTGGAGTAGGTATGGGCAAGCCCTCAAATTCTCAACTGTCACACCATTAGAAATTAAAGATGTTCTAATAGAAGTGGTTGTGAAGATGTGAACATTGTTCCTTTGGGTTTTATTGATCACAGTATTAAATCCTAGAAATTGGACTAATGTTGAGTTGCAGGATGACACCTCTGATAGCCTTAGCTATATGCACCTTTATATAGCACTGTCTCAAGTTATAGTTCTGTGAAATTGGTATGATTATAATCTTGGACTGCTTCAATCCTCCATATTATTCACTGTTCAGCATAGTTTCTTGCTTCTGAAATCCATTTCTTATGCCAGTCTTAAGAGGTTTGAGTGATATAGAGCATGAAGATTTATGATATTGTCTCAATGGAATTTCCATTTTATAATAGAAAAGCTATGGATATTCTTTCCCACAGAGTAAAAGGAGTTTAAGGAAAGTTAGGTGCGGTGCTTTGAAAAACGAAAAGGAAAATAAAGATGGGTTATGCGTTTTAGCGGAAATGAAGGACTAGATTTGCTTCCTCACAAGTGAACCAAATATTATGGTTTGTTTTTGCCTTGTTTTATTGATTTTTTTTTCTCTATTGCAGGATCTGTAAGCCTTTTGGCTTTCTCATATGAAGTTGGAATAGAAATTTTTTTCCGTTCCTTAAGCTTTTACATGTATGTTTATACGATGACTAATGTGTCAACTAAAGAGCCACCACTGATACCTTGTCTATTAACCCATAGTTGTTTCACAAATTGGTTATAATCGTGGTTGTCTTAATTTCAACTTTTGGCCAGTCAACATTGATCTCTTACTCTCAGTTATGCTTGCATTGATTTTTTTTTTTTCCTTAGGAACAACCTTATACAGCAGCTTATTCATATGCTCAACAGTAGTTCTTTGCTATAAATTGGACTTGACAGGAACGCAAAACAATGAATCCTTCTGAGACTCGGTTTTTTGTCAACTCATTGCGCTCCACATTCTCATTATTAGAGGTGAGTCTTCATCATTCATCAACATGCCTTCAATATGCACCTTAAGTTGCAGACAGATGGTCCACAATAATATATGCAATCAAATACAAGGTTGATAGTAAAATCAATTGTGATAAAGGTAGTGGGCTCCCTTTCATTTTGTAGATTAGATATTTAAGAGCAGAAATTTTCTAGATTAGATATTTAAGAGCAGAAATTTTCTTTAGTTGGAAGATTAGATTGTCAAGAGCTGAGATTTTAAGTACTCTAGTTTTATCCCCTGTGAAAATGCTGTAAAAATATATATGTCTGCAAAAGTTTATAGTTATATCATATTCACATTGAAATTCATAACCAATTATAAACTTTTGCAGATGTATATATTATTTTTCTATTAAATCTGAATGTATTTAACATGATTATGCGTATGTTTGTGCACATGGGGGTGTTAGAGTGTGAAATATATGGTAACAATGAACTTATCAGATAATGCCTTGCTTTTTAGCCATTAGAAATACAAACCTATAATTATGCTAACTTTAAAAACTTAATCAATTATTATACTATTACATATATTCCTTTTAGCCGTTATCACTTTTTTCCCTTTCTATAATATCATCTTTGTGCTTATTATACAATTTGATTCTTTATCTATCAAAGAAAAAAAACATCTTTGTGCTTATGAAAAAAAAAAAAAAAAAGATATTCCTTTTGGTTGTTGCCAGATACAATTCATGGTTAAGGGCAGGTGCATATTCATCCCAATTCATATGATTTAGTACTTATATGTACACACATTGAGCATATTTAAAAATTTGCATATTCACAAGAATGCTCTAGAGGCAGTTTTGGACCATGAGGCTTTCTTCTATATTGATGCTTTTTCTCCCTCTCTAGTCTATTGTTATAATGCCAGTGTGGTGCGTGCATTTTATTTTCATTATATTTTGGTCTTTCCATGTTCATATGTTAGTTCCTTATTTGTTTTTATCTCTCCTTGACTGCTTGTACAAACTACTTATATTCATTTTGTACCAGCATTCTATGTTCCTTGTCGGATGTCTTTATTTCTGTGCATTCCATGTGTCTGCCTTCTCCTTGAACATTTGTACAAGCTTCTTATGTTTATTTTGTACAGGCACTCCATGTTCCTACTATTGCTGTTATTGAAGGAGCAGCACTGGGTGGTGGGCTAGAAATGGCTCTATCATGTGATCTTCGGATTTGTGGTAGTTCTGGATCTAATACTTAATTTTGTCTGTTGTATTCCTAAAATACCTGGCAGTTTAAATTGAAATCTGATTGTTATTATTCTCTTGTTTTCACGTTGAATGAATCAGGAGAAGATGCGGTATTGGGCTTACCAGAAACAGGACTTGCTATAATTCCTGGGTATCTTCTTACTCTCATTTAACATTCTGTAACCTATATTGTTTTTTCCTTATGAATTTCAAAGTGCCTGAATCTTGTTTGATGGGGAAGTTACCTAAATTTCTTGCTATTTCAAACTATTATTGGAGAAATTACCAATTTTGAATGTACTTTGCTTGCCAATGACAGACGGGGAATTGCTGTACCTAATCAGCTTATCATTTCAGTTATAGTGCCATTGTTAATATACTTTGACTATTTTAACATTGTCCTTCTCAGCATGAACCTCACAGAATCCTTTCTTTTTGCAGGGCTGGTGGAACTCAAAGACTTTCAAGATTGGTTGGAAAATCAATTGCAAAGGAACTCATATTCACTGGTCGGAAAGTTGGTGGCAGGGATGCAATGTCAGTAGGTATGTTCTATTTGAAGTTACTTTAATTTTTGCTCCATATTTACCAATGAAAGTGAGCTATGCTGTAGGATTAGTCAATTACTGTGTTCCTGCTGGTGAAGCTCATTTGAAGGCACTTGAAATTGCTCAGCATATAAATCAGAAGGTACAAATCTTTATCTTTTCAGATTCTTCTACTAAGGAAAAACTTAAGACATGAGACACCAACATGGCTTTTGAAAGTGAACCAGTCTCATAGCAACCAGACTAATACCACAATGAGGGGACCTTCTGTCATCACATTTTGATTTCATGTGCTGAGAAATTATGATTGCAATCCTTGCCTTCGCTCATAAAAATCTTTTAACATGTAAAGTAACACATTATAAACCAGAGCCATCCAATTTTTGGATCAGCCAGTGGATTCTCAAGGGCCAAATTTTGATGCAAAATTAAAATTATTATTGTTATTATATCATTATTAGAATTTCATGAAATCGGGAATCCTAGTGGCAATTTATATGCATTTTGATTGCGCAAATTTCATTATTATATCATAATTAGAATTTCATGAAATCAGGAATCCTAGTGGCAATTTTTATGCATTTTGATTGCACAAATTTCAATGTTAGACCAATCCCAGTGCCCATGACCATAAGTGCACACTTATCATATATATAGCAATTTTAGTAAAGCCATTCAGAGTACTAGCATCATTACATTTATGGTCCTTAATCTTTTGGATATATGTGGAACTTCCCACTATGTATGCCAACTTGGCTTCCTATAGCATCATATGCATTTGTTTGTATTTGGATCTGAATGCATGTAAACTTGGCTCTGAGCAAGAGCTTCATCTGTTGTATATTTAAGCAACAACCATAATTCTCTACAAGTTTTAATTATCAGCAAGGCCTTGTATTGTAGCAGACGATGCTTGGCTGCAGAAAATACATGTTACGTACAAGTCATTCTATTGTTTATAAAAATAGCATTTAAGTGATGCATAGTAATTTCATATTCAAACTGACTTCATATCCTTCACAGGGTCCATTAGCATTGCGGATGGCAAAACGAGCTATCAATGAGGGGCTCGAGTTAGATATGGAATCGGCTTTGGCATTGGAAGAAGAGTGTTATGAACAACTTCTGAACACAAAAGATCGCTTAGAAGGTTTGGCAGCCTTTGCCGAGAAGCGGAAGCCCAGATATAATGGTGAATAAGAGTAGCAAAGATGCCTACATGAACCCATGAATTAAAATAAAAGACTTTTGCAAATACCCTTGCTTTAACAATGTTCATTGCATGATGTTTATCTCCTGGATGTGTTTGACAGTGATTATAGGAAATGTTTATGACGTTTTTCAAGTATTATTTTAAAAATATTTCATAAAATCATTATCAAACGCACTTTAAAACTTAAAAGGATAAAAAATTTAAAGTGTTAGAAAGATTAAAAGTGTTTTTTGGAATCAATGGCAAACAGACTCTCAGAGTGCGTTGGGCAGTGATTATAAGAAATATTTTTAATATTTTTAATACTTAAAGAATGAAAATTTTCAAGTGTATACTTCTTATAATCACTATCAAACACACACTAAATGCTTGCAAGATTAGTTCGAGAAGTCAATCAAACCTTTGGTTTCCACATTGTGCCAGTTTAGTAATCTCTAGCTATTTTCCATTAAAAAACTACAAGAATAACCCTACTTAAGCATTGGTGGCATGAATACTCGTCATCTACAACTTAAATTTACCTTAGTAGGCTAGGATTTTTTATGAAATAAGAAATAAAAACTAAAAAAAAAATATTCAAAACATAAATAAAAACACTTGCATCAACTTCAGATGGATTCAACTTTCTTGACATGTAGATTCATTAGCTGCCATTTCAACTCACCTTCGAGTTCACAGATGAGGTTCATATTGCCTCTGTTTCAACATTGTCATTGGAAGAAAGGTTTTGATTGTTTCTCCACTGATGAATGATGTTATTAGCTTCAGCCTTCATAGTGGCCAAGTAACAATGAGGGAAATGAGAATATTGTAGGGAGAATGATAACCTGCAACTTGGGGTGAGAGGAAAGAAGGATTTCTAGGGATGGAAAGAGAAGTGAGCTGCTAAAAAAGTGCGTTACACTATTTGATTTTCACCTTAAGTTTCAAATAGCAATCTAGTTAAAAATAAAAATAAAAAGTTAGTTTCAAAATAGTGAGTGCAGCCTCTGTTTGGTGTTTCAATTATGGCGAGAAGAAAAAGAATAGCCAAGTCCAGTATGTAAACTATTCTTTGGGAAAGTGAGTTTCCTTTTGAGCCTTATTCATTAGTAAATATGAATAAAATAAATTTTTTTATTATAAATTAAATTTATGATTAAAAAAGAAAAACTAAAAAAAATATTTATAAAATAATATTAATATATGATATATAAATTATTTTTATATATTAAATAACATAATATAAAAAAAAATATTTGTAAAGTTCAAATAATTTAATCATGAATATTGTTAAATATAATAAAATTTTCCTTTTTCTAAATTGAAAATATTTAAATATGATATAATTTTTATTTTAAATATTGAAAATAACATATATTTTATATTATTTTTTATTCATTTCACAAATTAAATATAAATATAATATAACATGTCCTATTAGGTATGCTACTTTAAAATATCATGTTTGTAGGATATGCATATTCAAAGATATCATATCTCAGGATATGCATATCTTATCTAATGAGATATGATATCCTAAAATATACATATCCTATCGTATCATATCCCACCAACCAAACGTAACCTCAGGTCATATTTGGTTAGTCAGATATAACATAGGATATGATAAGATAGCGGATATTATATCATATTTCATGTTTAGTTGATGATGAAATATGATAAATTATGTCATCACTTATCTTATTTTATGTTCAACCAAATATGAGATATAATAAGTGGTGAAAAAATTTATTTTTTATAATTATTATATACTCATTTTACAAAATATTTTTTTATTATAAATTAAATTTATGATTAAAAAGGAAAAGCTAAAAAGATATTTATAAAGTAATATTAATATATGATATATGAATTATTTTATATATTAAATAACATAACATAAAAAAATTATTTATAAAGTTTAAATATTTTAATAATAAATATTGTTAAATATAACAAAATTTTCATTTTTTAAATAGAAAATATTTGAATGTGATATAACTTTTATTTTAAACATTGAAAATAATAAATATTTCATATTATTTTTTATTTATTTCACAAATTAAATATAAATATAATATAATATAATATAACATATTTTATTATATATATATCAAAGGATAGGAAATCATATCTTAAGATATGCATATCTTTTGTAATGGGATATGATATGTTACGATATACATATCCTATCCTATCCTATCCTACCAACCAAACTTAGCCTTAGGTTATGCATTGGTTGTTTCACTAGCCAAATTTTTCGTCTCAAATCATGAATGAAACTACGAATATGAGAATTATTCGTTTCTCATATAGAGCTGTAACATTCGTTTCACATAGAAAACTATGAATAACTTCAAGAGAGGACCTTTTGTTTCTTTAGAAGAATTATATTTTTATTCTTTTTGTTTCTCAGAGAGAAAAGAAAACATATTTCTTCTATTGGTGGTTTTTAGGGAGAGAGAAGCCAAAATATCTCTCTTAGGTTTTTAGGGAGAGAATTCTCACCAAGAGAGATTTCACTCAAAGAAAAAAAATAATAATAAAAAGAATTTTTATTTATTTATTTATTTTTAATAGTGGCAGTTTCTGGGTAATTATGAAACTCCCAGAAACTGCTTCCCCATTTTCTCACTTATTTGGGTTGGGTCGGGTCAAGTCAGCCCACTTGGGCACCCAAACCCAACTCCAACACACTTAATTTCCTCCGTTATATAAAGATTAAATCATTTTAAAAAAAATTTATAGTGAAACCAAACATGAAAAAATTATTTTCCTTTATATTCTTTTTTCTTTCCTTAGTATTTTCCGAGAACCAAACATAACTTTAAGGAATATTCCATCTGATCCCCATAATTATAGCTCCATTTGGAAATTTCAATCTTCTGTATAATGCAAACTTAGATAGTGAAACTACTAGAATTTCACAGCATGAGTTACTAAGGATATGAAAAAGTTTTGATTCAGTTCAACAAAAGTTAGTGCATTTTCTGTTTAATGACTTCCATTAAAAAAAGAAGTGATTAAGTCTCCATGCCTTAAATGTTTCTTATATGACTGAGAAACCTACATAATCCAAATCTTGAATATGGGAATCTAGTAGGCTAATTCTTTTTTTTTTTAATCAGAAACAAAAGATACGTCTAACTAAATTTGTAGATATTGAAGATTTAGAGAGTCCTATTAGAACACTTACATTGAACTTCTTGATTATTCTGTCTAACTTCTTGATTTTTCTTTTTCGTTTTTTAAGAAAGGTAGTTGATTGACAAGTGAGTCTTCTTGTTTAAGTAAGGAAACAAGTTAATGAGATAGTTATTCATTCTAAAGAAAGCCTGAACCAGAACTTGTTTATAAGCATAATGTTACCGCCTGCTCGTTCATGCAGGGGAGCAGGAAGGTTTTCAACATTATCCCTGCTCCTCAGGACTCTACATAAAAAAAAAAAAAAAGACTGGTCAGGCTTGTTTTTTTTTTTTTTGGGAGCTTGCTAGGCATACTTTGGAGCTTGCTAGAAAATACCAGAATATTCCACAAGCTTCCAAAGAAGAGTAAAGTTCTTCAGAGTTATGTGGAACTGACCAAACTAGACTGAAAATCTCTTAAAGGGACTAGGAATATCTAGAAGACTCAGGAATTGTGTAGATACTCTACATAACGCAGATGTTATGGGAGGTGGTTGCAGGGTCCTCCAAAAACCTCAGGATCTATAGAACACTCTAGTTGTCTTAACTAGCTAGGAGAGATCCTCATTTGGCCAAGACAATAGATCTTGTAAGCTACACTCCTTGTAAAGCTTTGAGAACTATATAATTGCATTTTTTCAAGCTTTCAAGCATGTTCTCTTCTTTTTCAAGTCTTAGCTTCCGAATTGCCTAACTATAGTTTAGTATAAGTTGGGGAAAGATTAACTTAGCTTCATCAAGCAAGCTTGAGTTGTCTTAGTGTTGTGCTAGTGCTTAGGAGAGACCCAAATCAATGACAATAAGCTATTGAAATTCTAGCTGCACTGTTATTTCCTTGCAATGTCATATAAGAGATTATCGACTTTAATTGACGAGGTAGTCATGGACAAAGTTTCCATACATGAAACAATTGTACTTTAGTAGCATGATTAACATTGTGGTACGTAAACTTCAGTAATGGAAATCCTAAGAACCCAACTACATGACTGTTCTTTTATATCAACCTTTTGGTGATGAACTAACTATATATGGGTAGCAAATCTAGTACAATAGATAGATTATCTTCCGCTTTCAATTTTTTCGTTTCATCTGCTCTTCAAATTCTCACTTTTCCATCAGCTTGTAGGACAATGGAGACTGTTGTCTTTGTGCCTTCTCCTTTTTTTTTTTTTTTCCAATTTCAATTGTTATGGAAATTTGCAACAAAAAGGGGAATTGGAATTTAGTTTGTGTGGATAAGAAGGAGGGCGGCCTAGGAATCTGTACTTTTGTGGCCCTAAATAAAGCCTTGCTATGAGGAAGTGGAGTTGGAGATTTGCAATAGAAGGGGAGTCCTTTGGAAAGTACAAATCATCGTAAGGAAGTATGGAATAAAGGATGGGGGGTGGTGTTTGAGAGGAGTAAGAGAAGGTTATGGTGTGGGAGTGTGGAAAATCATCAGAAATGAATAGGAGGAATTAAGATGTAGATTCCACTTTATGGTAGGGAATAGGAGAAGGGTCAAGTTTTGGAAAGATTTGTGGTATGAGAAACTAACCTTGAAAGAAGCTTTCTCTAACTTATTTCATTTGGCATTTAATAAAAATGGTTGGGTGTCAGAAGCTTGGGAGGAGGACAAGGATTTGGCTAGTTGGAGTCCTCGCTTTTCAATACGATTGGGAGTTGGGGAAAGTGGAGGCTTTGTTTCGCAAACTACTATCCTTGGTTGTGAGAAGAGAAGTAGAGGACGTTATGAGCTAGAGAGAGTAAGTACAACAAATTCTCTATTAAGCCCCTTTATTACTTCTACACAAGGGCTTTTAGAGAACCTTTCCCATGGAGTATCAATTGGAAGTCTTGGCCCCTGTGAGGGTGAGTTTTTTTTTGCTTGAAGCAGAATTCTGACCATAGACCAGTTGAAAAAAGAGGGGTTAGAATATCCCAAATATATGCTACTTATGCAAAGAAGATGAGAAAATTACTAACCACCTACTCTTGTTTTGTGGCAAAGCTAGAATGTTGTGGATTTTGATCTTTTCCCTTTTCGCTGTGCAATGAGTTATACATTTCTCAGTTAGAAGGGATTTTCTAGGATGATACAACTCTTTTGTGGGTAAAAAAGGGAAAAGGTGTATAGGGCTGCCCCTTTGTGTTTAATGTGGACTTTATGAATGGAAAGAAATGGAAGAACTTTCAACGATGTTGAGCGGTCTAACTAAATAATTAAATATATTTTATTATATACTTTTGTGAATTGGATTAAGGTGTATATAAAAGATCATACTTTGTCCTTAATTGATTTCATAGATTGGTTGTTTGTCAAGTAAGGAGATGATTTTTTTCTTCTCCTCATTGCTTAGGTTTTTTTGGGCGTTGTTTGTATATTTCATGTGTTTTTTTTTCCCTGTCTTTTGGCACTTTTAATTCAAGCCCTTTATTAAAAAAAATTTAGAAAGTTATTATTATTTTTTTTTACTAAGCTAGAAGTAATAGCGTCTGCTGGTGGACATATAGGTTTTCTACCATGCCATTTTACTTCATTTTGTAGTTTCACAACGGGAAGGCCATTAATGCCTATTAATTAACTCGTAAGACATGGAGATAGACTATTGAATTTTCATTTTTTTTTTTCTAATTTCAATTTGTATGGAAGGTTTTTTATGGTAAGTTAGAAGTACAACATCGGCCAGTGGACATACATTTTCTACATGTCATTTTACTTCTTTTTGAGGCGTCACAATGGAAAGCCCATTAATGCCTATTCCATCTTTTTATACTAATGTACATATAAGAAAAAGTATAACCCCGGCAAATCCGGACGCAAATCTTCTAGATTCGTCTCTATAGCTTAGGTTTACCATAATTAGTGCAAATTTGCATGTACAAATTAAATAGAAAAACCTCTATCAAATTACAAATAGGCAAAGCCTAAACTGTTCTTTTTGAAATCATCACATTTCTCCTTCCTTTTGCTCTAATTGTGTTTTTCTTGAAGCTTGTCCATGGAGCTGGAGATGGATAGTACTATTTCTTACTCAAGAGCTGGCATGGTGGCAGAAAGATCATTCTCGAGCAACAGCTTCAGCCTCAGTCAACCAAATGATCATCGCTCCTCAAGGTTCAGAGGGGTAGTTTTGCTACACAGTGGCAACTGGGGTGCGCGGATCTCCATCCAATACCAGCTTGTCTGGCTTGGGACATTTCCGACTGCAGAGGAGGCAGCTAGAGCTTATGATACAGCAGCCCTCAAGCTCCATAAAGGAGATTCATTCCTCAACTTCCCTTGGTCTGATCATAGCCCTCAAGAGATCATGTTCCAGAGCTATTACTCCATCGGTGAGATTTTCAAAATGATTAAAGATAAGTCTTACTCATCCAACCTTGCAACTTTCATTGCAGATCAATCATTGATAATGAACTATGCGAGTGACCCGATGTGTGAACAAGGGATCTCTTATCAACTACTTTTTAAGAAGGCGCTAACTCCAAGAGATGTTGCCAAGCACCCTAGGCTACTCATCCCTAAGGAATATGCACTGATGTACTTTCCGCCAATCACAGGTGATGTGGAATCTGTCCAGTTAATGTTCTATGATAAGGATGGCATTCCTTGGACTTTCCGATATTCTTGTTGGGAGAGCAATCAGAGCTTTGTGTTTACAACTGGCTGGAAACAGTTTGTCAATGCAAAAAGACTGAAAAGAGGAGAGACTATCTCTTTTTATAGATGTGGAATTGAAGAGGAGTTTGAAGAGAGTGCATTTTTCATGATAGATGTAGACCGTGGCGATTGGGAAAGTGATGCCATTGGTGAGCATATGGGAGAGGAAATCAGTGTGGGAGGAAACAGTAACAATGGAATGGATGTTGATGACAAGGAAAAAGAGGCAGCAGACAAAGGGTTTGTGCTATTTGGTGTAAAACTTGGTTGAACAACACCAAGCCACCACCCTCTCTTCCTAAGTTGCCTTCATGAAGGGTTCTTCTTATCTTTATGGGCTTCTCATCTTTTGGTTTGAAGGGTTGTCTAAGACCTGTTCATGCTTTCATGTCATCTTGATTTGTTTGATTTTCCTGTGCTCAATGTTCATGATTGAGTAGTATTGGGAATTTTCCTTTATGGTACTAATCATAGCTCTCTTTCTAGATGTGCTCAATTCAGTTTTAAGCCTCACAAGATTGTGAAATGTGTTGTTTCCAATTTTAATATATATTCTCTTTGTGCAATGGCACAAAAAAATTAGTTCTCTGGCATTTTGTGCTTGGAACCAAGTCCATTAATAAAGAAATGAATGAGTTTGTTTGTCTGATGGAAATGGAATTGCTGAGTGGGAAATTATTCCATTTGTCCCTCATTCCTGGCATTTTGTTGCATACATAATAGCATGGAATGAGAATGGAATTTCACTTCCATTTAGTACTAATTTCATGATTTTAATTTCTTCTCTCTCCATCCACTGTCATTTAATAGAAAATGATACAACAAGTTCATCTAAAGACAATGAGGAACAAATAAAACTTCTCCCTTTTGTTATGCTAGTCTAGTCTGATTGATGATATATGGAAAATATCTATTTGGTTCCTAAAAAATTAGGGACAAGAGGAGAAAATAAATTTTAATTTTTTAATTTTCATCTTTTTTTTTATTCTCCAGATGAATTTATTCCAGAAAGACAAAGGATGGGTAAAAAAAAACCCTTTTCAATCCCTCTTCCTGACCGATCATATAAACTATATTTGATTGTCGAAAAGTATTAAGAAGAGAGAAAAAAAAAGTGTTACGAAAAATGGTTTTCTAATACTTGATTCCATTGTGAAAAATTCAAAAGAAAATCAAATTTGATTAAAATTCGTCAAGAATTTATATATTTTAAATTATTTAATCTTTGTATGAGGAAGGGATATTAATGAAATAAGTTTGGAGAGCATTCAAAATAATTGATTGAGTTTGAAGCTATTTTTTATTTTCCTTCTACTTTTAATCTTTATTTTCTTTCCCTTACATTTTTATTTAAATTTTTCGAGAACCAAACATAATCATAATATTTTCAATTTGATTAAAAATGGTAAATAATTCAAGAATATGAGAGGGAAGAGTAATTAAGCATTTGGATTCCTTCTACAAATGTTTTTTTATTTTTAGCAAAAAGATGATTAATTATTAACACGATTATATCTTTATGCAAAGTTTTCATGTGTAAATGAATCGAACTTTAATTACAAAAACACATATGAGAATGAATACATTTCATCTGCAAATGAATCCACACGTATTTTTGTAATTAAATATGATGAGATGTAAAATTTTTATAAATCAAACTTTCATTACACAAATACATAGTCTGCATTTTAGATTATGGTGACCAATTGTAAAATTAAATAATTTTACAACTCATCATCTTTAATTACTCAAATACATATATAGTCTTGATTTTAGATGATGGTGAACAATGGTAAAATTAAATAATTTTACAACTCATCATCTTTAATTACATAAATACATATGGATTCAATATTTGTGTAGGAAAAATTTTACAATTCATCATCACTTTTCATTCTCATCTCAAATGATAGATATTACAATTCATCATGATTATGATCATTAACTTCAATAAAAAGTTTTACAACTTAGCGTCATCATCGTCATCATCATCGTTATGTATGTCTGTCTAATTGAGGTTTTTTTTATATACATAAAAATAAGAATTAGGATATATAAAAACAATAAACAAATGAAATTAAGGTATAAAAATACAAATAAATATGATTAGATTATAAATAATAGGACTTGAAAATATAAATGTAACATCACCTATAAAAACCAAAAAATTAAAGAAAGAAGTAAGCTAAGAGTTCATTTCATAGTAATTTTATGAAGTGTTTTTAGCCAAAAAAGTGTTTTTGAAAAAAAAAAAAAAAAACAAAATTAAAGAAAAACTTTTTAAATCTAAAAAAAAAAAAAATCACTTCTAGTATTGAAAAATCATTTGTAATGTTTTCTTAAAAAACAATTTTTCTAAAAAAACTTTTAAAGAAAACACTTCTATTAAAAGCAATTTGAGTAAGTGACAAACACACTCTAAATGTAATTCAATGACATTACTTAGTATCTATTTTATCATTCATAATCTTATCAACCTCAATAATAGTTAAAGCAGCAATTAATGCAGGATTTTTAATTGCTAGAAGTAAATACCTTACAAAAAATAGTGAAATGAACTAATCATCTATGTATTTTAATTTCAATAGAGAGCTTGCAAAATGTGGTTAATTTTTGGTTGATATCTTTATTAAATTGTAACTTAAAGAAATATTTGATTAAAAGATATAATATATATACATATATATATATATATATGATGAGAGATAGGAATTTAAAAATTATTGAAGAGTATTTTTGTCCAAAAAAATTGTATTTCATATTTTCAAAAGAGGAGGTCATTCTTCAAAATGAATGCCTTAAATGATCCTATTAATCAAATAAACAGAACTCAAATGTGGTACATTAAAAGCCTACTTTAAAAATAAAATACAAGGAAATAATGGTTATATACTTTTGTAATTTTATATCTTATATCTTTTAAGTCATATTTTGGCTTAGATATCACATGGTATAGGATATGAAATAAGATAATATATCATATTTCATATTTGTTTGATAATAAGATAAGATAAATTATATCATTACTTTTATTTTATCGTATCCAACTAAATATAGAATAGGATAAATCGTTGAATATATCATCTATCCATTTTTCCATGTACACTCTAAAAGTTCATGTATACCATTTTTCTATATATGCTCTAGAAGTTTAAATGTACGGACTCACCCATAAATCATAAAACTATTCTTATCCTCCATCTTTCTTCTTTTTTTTTTTTTTTCTATATCACTCATTTGTAAAAAAAAATAGATGAACTTTTAGTTTAAAATAAACTAAAAATATTTATAAAATATATCATAAAATAATAGTGATATATATAGGTGAATTTTATTATAGGCAAATGATATAAAATATAATGTATTAAGGGAATGTTGGTATCTAGGCACGACACGTCAATTTTATCATAGGCAAATAAGATAAAATAAATTAAGACAATGTTTGGTATCTGGGAATTTTATTTTATTTTATAAGATAATAGAGAATTTATAAGATGATAAAATAAAATAAGATAAAATGAATATTTTATTTTCATTCTCGTTTTTCCTTGAATAGGTTAATGAATTTGATGATTTTAATTCTTATGTTTAACAAATAGAAAAACTATTAATTAAATAATAGAGAATTTATAAATTCATTTTCCTTTGATTCAAATAATATCTTATAAGTTAATTTTAATCAACCTCAAACTATTTATCATGGATAAAAAAACAATTTAAAATATAATCCTAAATTAACACATGAAGCTTGTTGAAATCAGATTCTTAACTATAGTAGAACATCAATTAAGTGTGAAGGTGAAGTTTAAGAGTTTGAGAAGAGAGTGAAGTAACGTGAGAGACAATGGAATTAGAAAGAGAGATAGTAGGATCAAGTCAAAGAGATCAAGAATTTCATTTGGTAAAAAAATTGAGTCTTCTTATAGTGCTAGAAAATAGTTACTTTTATATTAATTAATCATTCAAAGATGACGCAAAAGCCTTTAAAGATGATGTGTCACAAAATCACTATAGTTTCCTCTCTCTCATTGTGATCAAAATGAGCTCATGTCTATCCCACCTCAATAAGCTTAACTCTAACTATCAAACAAAGAACCTTGAATTAGTTTTGAAATACTCGATGTCAAGTCCATTTTGGACTCCCAAAACCCTGCTTCCAATTCATACATGTGTGTTGGCATCAAGATATCGTGTTAATAAGGGTAACAACTTTGAAGGATCATCTAAGCATAATTATTATGATGAAGAAAACATACATTCTTTCTTTTAAAAGAAGTGAAACAATCAATTATCCAAGTGCATACCTTTGTCAAAAAGTAGAGTAAGAAAGACCTTATTCACATTTTTCATAAATGGATATCCATGTTTAAGTGAAGTTTAATTAACCTACTTTGACTATACATATCAAGAAGATGGCTAATTGGGTGTTGGTCAAATTTTAAACATGCTAGAATTCACTACACATTTAAAAAGCTTAATTGAATAGTAGCACAATAAAGTAAACAATAAGCAAGAGAGAGAGAAGATGTGAACAAAGATTTATAATAATTTGACAACTACCTAGCAACGTCTACTCACTCCAACTTCTTCCTAAATTTGGAGGTTTTTCCACTGTATATATAGCAAGAACTTCTTCAACTAAAACTCTTCAAATGCTTTTTAAGTATTCTCCCAAATACTTTGAAACCCTGTCTCATAGAGCTAGGAGATACAACAAATGATAGATTATAAGAGTTGGCTTAGAATATATCACAAAGAAGAAAGTAGTTAGGCTCAAAGGTGAAATCAAGGAAAATTTGAAAATTTTGAAATAAATGCACATAAGGAGTATTATTAAAAACTCTTAATAATCGATAGAATTAACATTCAAGAGTTGAAAGATTTAGAAATGATGTCCATAAGCTTGCAAGTCACCATTGAGAGATTAAATGGTCAAACTCTTGCACACTTATATTGACCAAGCAATTGATCAGCAACTCAACCGATGGGCACTGCTTGTTGCCCTAAATTGTGCACCCTTCTAAGTATGGGAATGGTTTACCGGCCAATCAATTGCTTATACTAGAAAGTCTTAAGATGTGAACTTTCATGCACTAAATGATCATCTCCGGATAGTTATGTGCCCTTCTTTTTTACTTTGGAAACCTTTTTGGCATTGAAAAACGCTTTAAAAACGATAGGTTTTTATCAATTTAGCCAATAAATCTCACAAAATTTTTGTATTTGAAGGCCCACTTATAGAAATTTAGGATGAAAAACATTTTGAAAATGGAGCATGATCAAGATTTTTAAATTATGCTTGAGCTTCCAAAAATGTTTTTCAATTTATATAATTTTCTAATCCTTTATTTTGTTATCATTAAAATAGATTTTAAAAAACTTTAGATTAACTCAATCGTAGACATCTGAATAACTCAGGGATATATCTAGGGAGACTTACATCCAAATGTTATAATACTATAACATACAACACATATATACCCAAAAATAACAGCCACAAGCAAAACCATCTACATTTTATGTGGGCAAACCCTATGTTATAGATTTTTTTTCTCTCTCATTCTTTTAATACCTTTTTAGGAAAATTAGTAATTCAACATAGCATTAAAGCTTGGTTTTACAGGAAGTTATGGGTTTAAGTCATCTTTCCATGATTTGCATTTTCCCCCATTTGTTATCAGATTTTGGTGCTACCGGAGGTCATGGGTTCAAGCTATTTTCCCCATTTGTTGTCATAGCTTAGTTTTATAGGAGGTTATGGGTTTGAATCATCTCTCTATAATTTACATTTTCCCATTTGTTTTATTGGATATAAATCCAAATTTTGTCTGTCCATATATGGGTATAGGTTTAACAGATAAATGGTGAGCTGAGTTTATTAATTAATTAACATCACTAGAAACCAAAAGAGAGTTCGAGGGACAATGCTAGGGCTTGTTGTTCCATCATCTTGGTGAAGTTATGGGGGTGATATTGGCATTCAGATTGAGGGGAGATGCCCACACTGCGGTCATGTGATCTCCTGTGAATATGTTATTGTAAGCAGAAGAAGTTCAAACACCTTTTCAGTGCCCATAAGGAAGACATAGCTGGTCCACACAATCTCAACTAAACCATTTATCTTAGGAAGAAGATGCTCCTCAGTCTTCAGAAATTAAAAATATATATATATATATATATATGCCAACCCTCTTCTGCAGCGCTTTTATGCACAAAGAATCTAAGAGCACAAACTATTGACATTCACTAGAAAACAATCACTCTACCAAGCCTTCTTCACAAACACAGATTCTGAGTGCCAAAATATACTAGTTAAATAAACAAACGGATAAGCTATGCAGATCAACTAACATCTCAGACCATGGCATCATATTTCAGTGAGCAAGTGGCTCTGGTTGTAGATCACCTGCATCCAACCCAAGTGATGTGCAGGCTGCGGCCGCAACCCCACTGGACCCCTCCGCTGCCGCCAATGCATCAGTTTTCCCCATGGATAGTACTGCTATTTCTTGTGCTCGACCAGCCGACATGAATGCCTTTATCCTGCCTAGAGCAACATTCATCTCATCTTCGCTCATATTCCCATAACAAACCCTAAACCATCCCGGTTCTTCGCAGTGGAATGAGCATCCTGGGCTCACGTTCAAGCCGATTTCTTCAAGAATTACTCTCCATAGCTTCATTTCTCCATCCCAATTATCACAAACCAATAAATTCCTCAAGTTAACCCAGCTGAATAGACCTGCATTACCTTCCAAGGAATCGATTCCTATCTCTTTCAACCCCCTCTTGAATTCCCCGTGTCGCCTTTTCAGTCTCTCCTTAATTGTAGCAAGATACTCTGCGATAAATCCAGAGTCGGAAAGAAGGCACTTTAGCAGCACCTGGGTTTGGGAGGATATGAGAGAGAAGCTTGACATTCTCCTTGATGCAGTGATAATTCTGGGGTTTGAGGAGTAGATAGCGCCAATTCGGAAGCCCGGGAGGCCAAGATCCTTGGAGAGGCTATAAACGACATGGACTGTTTCCGGGTCATACTTGTTTGAGCTCTGGACAATTTCAAGTATGCTAGTGAAGGGCTGAGAAGAAAACACAGTTCCAGCGTAAACTTCATCAGAAATGACATGGATAGATTTTTCAGCAGCGAAGTCGAGTATCATGGTGAGGGTTTGAGGGGAAATGGTGAGGCCTAGAGGGTTTGATGGGTTGGTTATGAGAATAGCTTTTATGGACTGCTTCTTGCTTAACCCTTCTTGGTAGGCTTTTTCTAAGGCTGGGAGTGTGACTTCAAAGTTGTTGTAGCTATAGCACTTCACTGGTATTATATCCACCCCAGTTCTCCACCTCAAATCCCTATCAAACCTGGAAAAGAAAAATCAAAACAAAAAAAAAAAAAAGTTTAAGGCACTGAATCCATATGAGAGGATATATCACTCATGCAGAAATATATGTAAAGGCTTACCCTGGATAGTATGGGGTTGGGACAAGCAAGGCCTCTCCGGGGTCAGCAATGCAAAATGTGAGTATTTCATTGCCGGCGGTGGCACCGGCTGTTAAAACAATCATATCTGGATCAATCTTCACTCTCCTTCCCCTCACTTCTGCCATGAAGTTAGCTAGTGCCTGCATCACATTATTAATCCACAATATTTAATATCTTCACAAGCCAGACACCATTAACATCACATTTGATTATTACCTTTCTAAAATTAGCTAGGCCATGGTAATCCTGATACAGTGCAGTTTGCTTGAAGCTTGTGAGAGTGCCCTTCCATGTAGGGATATCAGAATGCTTCTCCAGCCACTCTTCTAATAGGTCAGTCCCAACCTATAAAGGCACACAAAAGCTGATTCAATCCCCAACCCCTCTCACAAAAATACATTACCAGCTAGAAATTAATTATCAATTACCTGATTCTCAGCAAGACCCATTTGAATAATCCCAGATGGGTTGTAGAGTAGGTCATATGGGTTGAGATCATAGGCTTTCCAACCAGCAAAGTATGGAGAATCCTCACCATGCCTATCAGCCATGGCCAAGGTTGAGAGAGAACAAAACCCCATCAGCACTACTACACCTTTAACAACAAGCTTTTCCAAGAGGTAGTGCTGAGTATACTGAATGCTTGTGGTCAATGCGGGTACCCTAGCCATTTATAGTGGTCATGACTCATGAGTGTAGAACCCACATAATTATATATTGGTATTGTTATTGAGTGTAGCTGAGGGCACGAAATTGTTATTGAGTGAGAGATAGCAGTAGTTGAGGGCACGAAACCATAGGCAGTCTCTGTGTATCTCTGTGGGAGACCTGGTTGACCCTCCCTTTTGACGTTAAAACTGAGTTTAATTCCAAAATAATCCTTCCAAAAAAAAAATAGTGGGAATAGTGTCCCTCCCAAAACAGTCTCCGTGTATCTCTCCGATTGACCCACCCTTTTCACGTTAAAATTGAGTTTAAGTCTAAAATAATTCTTCAAAAAAATATTAGTGGGAATAGTGTCCCTCCCAAAATATTTTTCACAATAGTGTTTTCTATCCACGTAATTATTATCCACATGAATTTTATTTTTAGTGTAAAAAACCTTCCTTCATAACGAAATGGTTTTAAAAATTTCAAAAATATCCTTAAAATCATAATTACGAATTGATTTTATAATTTTTTTTTAGAATCATAGTTACTAATTATGATTTCAAAAATATTTTTAAATCATACCCGATTTCAACTTTCAATGGTTAGTATTGTGATTTTCAAATTATTTTTAAAATCTTTTTTACCATAATAACTATAAAATTATAGTTAATAACTATAGTTTTAAAAATATTCTAAAAAGCATAATCTTAAAAATAATTTTAAACTAACAATACAATGCAACGGTGGAAAATTGTAACGGTATGGTTTAAATGATATTTTTTAAACCATAGTTACTAACTATGGTTATAAAAAAAAATTTAAATCACAATACTAACTATTAAAAATTATAACGAGTTTTGATTTAAGACATTTGTGAAACCATTGTTTTCAGGATATTTTTAAACTCATAATTACTAACTATGGTTTTATAGCTATTATGATAAAAAAAATTAAAATAATTTTAAAATTATAATACTAACCATTGAAACATGGTGTAGTTTAAAAATATTTTCGAAATCACAATTAGTAATTATGGTTCTAAAAAAAATTGTAAAATCATAGCATGTGACTATGATATTTCTAAAATTTTTAAAATCACCGTCACCAATGGTAATTTATCATACTAAAAAAAAATATCCACGTGGATAGAAAAAAACTATTTTCACAAATATCTCGAGAGGATACTATTCTCACTCTTTTTTTCTTCAAAATGTATTTTGGGTTTCAACACATTAAAACCTAAAAATCGTAGCGGTACTGAGTTTACTTGAATATACCAAAGGGTCTATGGCTCTATGCCCTTTCAATTCAATTATATTCTTTGCTGCATGCATGCTGCCATTTCTTCATCAATTATTTCACCTAACTCCTCGGATATTTTTTCCATTGGCTTCACTTCACTTGCCATCGACCTACTGTGAAATGCACGATACCTCCACCACATTTTTCTTGTTTGGGATATTCTGCTCTTAGTGTTTGTAGTTACTGGTGTTATTTTTAAAAATCATTTTTTTTATTTTATGTTTTTTAAAATAAAAACATGTTCGAATAACTTAAAAATGTTTTTAATATTTTTAAAAAACAATTTTTATGTTTAATTTTCAATTATTCTTTGTATTAGTATAATTATTTTTTAAAATAATCTTAAAACTTGAAACTAAATTTTTTAAAACAATCTTAAATTTTTTTTTATATTTTTAATTTTGAAGAATAATAAGAAAAGAAAAAAAATAATAAGAAAAATAATTTTTTATATGAAAGAAAATTAATTAAAATATTATATATTTTCAAATTATTTAATAAAAAAATGAAGGGAAATGAGTTTTGAATCCAAGAAACGAAGGTAATAAACAATGTCCAGTAAGCGGGCCGTGAGTGCAGGAGTTGAAATGATGGGGGAAGAAAAAAGAGTGATGTCAACAGCCAGGTCAACGCCAGCCAATGGAAATCACGCATCTCAAGGGAGTCAAAGAGTCCAAATATTTTGTTTGTTATTTGCAATTATCCATAAATGTCAACTTCCCCCCATTCTCTGGCCATGTGTTTCTTGTCCTTTGGGTTCGGCCTCTCTCGTTTGGCTTTTGCTTCCCAACTCCAGTGGGCCCCCAGTTTCCCACCCTATGGATTATGGATTAGCTCCCAACCCGATTTGGAGTTCCTGGTTTTGTTTTGGGTTGGTTTTACTTTTATGTAACGGTTAATCGCCGAGTCCGGTGAGTGTCGTTGGGAAGTGTTTTCAAAAAACAATTTTAAAAAACGGTTGTTGAAAACATATTTTAAAAACCATTTTTTAATGTTTTGTGAAATAAAATATTGTTAATCTCTTTTGCATGTTTTTTAATATATGTTGAAAATAAATTTTATATACAATATTTTTTTTTCTATATTCATATAATTAATTTTTTTTATAGTTATAAGCAAAAATAATTAAAAAACCATTAAAAAAAAAGTTATTTGAAAACACCTTATACCATATTTGATAACTATTTTTTAAAACAGTTCTAAAAAAATAGTTTTTAAATACGGTTTTTAAAACTTGTTCTATGATATTTTATAAAACAAAAATTTGTTTGAAAACTTTTAACTTGTTTTTAATGTTTTAAAATATATTTTAAAAATAATTATTTTCTAAAATATTCTTTAAAAAATAAGTAAAAAAAACCAGTTAAAAGATGTTTTTGAAAACATTCAAAATAGTTTCTAATTATCAAACATATTTCCTTATTTTTTTATTTTAAAGAATAGAAAATTGTTTTTAAAAATAATTATAAAAAAGCCTTTATTTTCTCCTTTTAAAAATGAAAAACTATTTTTAACTTTGTCATTGTTAAACATGTTTTTCCATTTTTTTTAATATAAAATAAAAATATCTACGCCTAGAAATACATATTTGAAAATATTAAGGATACTAATTTACTAAAAAGCATCATATCCTTTTCAAATCATTCTAGTACATGTCCGATAAGTAACAACTAAGTTTTAAAGCTACAATACATATCAACCAAGTTGTTCAAAAGTACAAACTAATGAAAAATTTAATATAAAGCAATCAATAAATAAAATATACATCTATAAAAAATTAATACTATGATTTTTAAAAATTAATCAATTATAAAAGTATACAATTATTGAATTATGCATTTATGAAGGAAATGGAAACCTGATTTTATTATTCTAAAAATTACAAAGAGTTTGAGAACAAATTTAGAAAATTAATAATGGCAAATGAAAATTCAATAATTTGATAATTTTTTTTCAATTAAAATAAATTTATATAAATTTTCTAGTTTATTTTCTTTTCCTCTGAGCCCTTAGATATCTGCTTTACTAGTCTTTATTGTTTTCATAAGCATACTTTTTACTTATTTTTTATCGATTAATTAAATTTTAAAATTTTTTACAAATTGTTTACTTTTTGTCTTAGAAAAATGGAATCAAACTTAATACCATCATCTACTCAAAATTCAACCACAAATTCACAATCAATTAAAGACATCAATAACTCTCCATGAGAAAATGTTTATGAAAAAATATATGCAAATTGAAAGAAAGCTATCATGAGTTTGTATTGCAAAAAAGTTGTGAAAGGTGGGAGGAATTCATAGAATAAAACATCTTGTTAAAATGAGAGATAATATTGGACCATGTAAATTGATTCCTTCTTATGTTACATTTCAAATGAAAAATTATTTGCAAGAGTTTGTAAAATCTAAAAATACGGCTTAAGAGACTTATGAATATGAACACCCATATGACCCTAATATATCATAGTTTGAAGAAGATATATGGGGATATGAAGAAAAGGTAGATGAATTGCAAAATTCTATAATGATGAGTAGTGAAAAAAGAAAAAAAATTAATGGATAAGTATTTTGCACCAAGAAGTACTCAAGGAGTTCAACCTTCAATTAAGAGTGTAATAGTCAATAAATAAGTTATTCGGAGAGTAGACATGGCTATTGGAAGATTCTTTTATAATGTATGTATTCCTACTAATACTATGAATTTCTTCTACTTCAAACCGATGTTAGACGTTATAGTTGCATTTGGTCTTGGATATAAGGGTTCAACTTACCATCACTTGAGAATTAAATCTGTTAAAGGATATCAAGAAAGAAGTTTGATTACTTGTGATTTCTTATCATGAAATTTGGGCAAAAGTTAGGTGTATAATAAGAGGTGATGGTTAAACAAATAATAGACAAAGAACATTCATCAATTTCCTTTTTTATTGAGCCCAAGGAATAACATTTATGAAATCCGTTAATGCTTTAAATATTAAGAAAATGCAACTAATTTATTTCGACTATTAAGGAGATAGTTGAATGGGTTAGTCTAAGGAATATAGTTTATATGGTCACTGATAACGCAACAAATTATATGGATAAGGGAATAATGATTTCTAAAAAATATAAACACATTAATTGGTCTCTTTCATTGTATTAATTTAATTTTTAAGGATTTTGGTAAATTAGACCATGTGGCTAAACTTGCAAGACATGTCTCAAAAGTGACAATCTATGTATAAGAAGGATGAACAAAAATTTTAGGGCTTGGAGCAACTCACTTGGCTACCACATCATTACATTAAAAAGTCCATTATCATAAATATGATTTGGAAGCTTTTGTTACTAGCAAGTTTTTTGTAGGCTTTAGAGATTTGAAGGATAACAAAAACAAAGTTGTAGTTTCTATTATATTAGATGATAAATTTTGGAATGATTGTTTCGTGGTTATGAAGCTTGGCTCCATTTGTATGCTTATTACACATTGTTGATTATGATGTAATATCTTTAATGAAGTATGGGTATGAAAACTTGTACGGTTCATTTGGGCATTAAGAAACTATATAATTATAACCAAAGATTATATAAACCTTACACACAAATCATAAAATAGCGATGAAATCAACAACTAAGCAAAAACATTCATGCAACAATTTATCGGTTGAATCCATGTTTCCAGTATGATCAAGAAAACTTTTGTGACAAGCCAATAATTATTAGAGGTATCATGAATGTTATTGATAAAAAAACTACAAAAACCAAATATAAAGTGATGAATGAATTAGGGTTTTTCCATGATAGATTAGAAAGTTTTTGGAAATAATTTGCTTATGCTTCACACAATATACTTCAATGAAGTAAAAGTTAATTAATTAGTGTGATTATTATTTTTCATTACTTAATATTTATTAGTGTACCTTAAAATTTAGATTATTATATCTTTAAACTTACTAATATTTTTTCCTTTATTTTTAATATGAAAATGATTATTAAATGAATAGTGGAGGTTGCATGGATACAGTGCACCAAATTTGTAAAAGTTAACAATTCAAATATTGAGTCCAACTTTATCCTCTTCAGGAAGTAAGAAAATTTTGAATGTGTTTGAACGTGCACATACCACATATGATATCTATGATACAATATAAGATATTATATAGGAGATGTTGAAATTTTGATAGAATGCATCATTTTTTATAATTATTTTTAATTTCTATAACATTTAAATTATAAATTTATGATGTCATCGGATTGATCTGGTCCATTGGTCCAACTAATGAACCATGAACTGATATTTTTTTTGACTTAAATACCGATCTAATTCTAAAAAAATTGATTTTATGGAGAAAAATACATATAACACTTGGTAGAATAATAAACAATGAGCACCAAATTAACGGTAGTATCCTTTCTAACCAAAGAATATATCATGGTAGGGTGGTAGGATGCAATTAAGACCAATCCTAATCATTCATATCTTATTAAAAGTCACATTTAATTTTCCCACACATTTTTTTTACTCTTTCAAAATATCTCTACATAACCGTGAATTTTTCTATCTCTATTGTGCTATATATTAAATTTATACTTCATTTTTTCTTTGCTTTAAAAAAAATTGGAGTATTGAAATTTGAAACCCAAGTAATAAAACTCTAATGAAATTATAAAAATAGTTACGCAAGAATATTAATAAAATTGCTATAAAAAGAAAAACAATATTCTTAATTTGATTAAAATATTAATGGGGGGTATTTGAAAATAATTTAGAAGTTAAATATTTATAAATAGGCCATTTAACAATGGCCTGAAAAGTGGAAGCCCGGCCCACATTTAGCCCAAAGAAAGGTAGGCCCGGCCCGGACCAAGCAGAGAGCCGTACAGGGTGGGACTTCGACCGACCGAAAGCCTATATATAAAACACGCGTCTGCCACATTTCTTTCAAATCAAACAGCGATTTGGTAAAGGATTCGTTGCGACTTGCGAGAAAGAAGAAAAGAGAAAAAAAGTGATGGCAACACCAGATGAAAGTTCTTCTGCTAAGAAGTGGCTTCCTCTCGAAGCTAACCCCGATGTTATGAACCAGGTTTCACTTTCTATCTCAGACTACTCTCTGTTTGGTTACTGAGAAAATGGAGACTAAAAGGAGAAATTCAAATTTTGAACCTCAGTTTTTGCATTCGCAGTGAACTAAATCAGGATTGAGTGTATTTTTCCTTGCTTTTTCTCAGTTTTCTCGAACTCCAAAAGCAGGCTTACCGTTCTTTTTTCTGGAATTTGGCGTAGAAGTTGTGTTTTCTCAAATTGAATGGTCTTTTGAATGAGCTTAATACCATATTTTGATTCCTTGATCTTGAGTTTTTCATTGCTTTCAGAGAAAAAGCAGCAGAAGAGATAAGAAGTTATCTTTCCTTTGCTTTTGCTTTATTTTCGAGGGAACAGGACCGAGAGTTTTAGGTTTTTTGAAATCTGGTGGGGGGAAATTATGCTCGTTTTTTTTTTTTTTTTGTACATCGATGACCGTTGTCTTCTCTTGGATGATAGATTTATAGTGATTAGAGGAAGATCTAAATGTTGCTAATTTGATTGATTTTCATTTTTGAAAATTAAATGATTGTTGAGTTTGAATAAAGAAATTTTAGATGTGATTTTGATCCCGCTGCAATTGCTTATGATTAATCGTACTTCTTCTACAAGTAGAGTTAAGAAAACCTGTAGATTTGATATACTCCCAATTGATGTTGCACTGCCACTTTGTAAATTAAGTTAAATAGTGATAGTCATCGTACCTTCCAACAAAAGTGAAAAATAATGAGTTGCATCAACCATGATGGACATTTTGGATAAGTAGTTGGCTTCATGGACGCAACTGAATTACCCTTTTGGTCATGTTGCAGTTCCTTTGGGGTCTTGGACTTTCGGAAGATGAAGCAGAGTGTTATGATGTTTATGGTCTGGATGAAGAACTCTTAGCAATTGTTCCAAAGCCTGTCCTTGCTGTGCTGTTTCTTTATCCCATTACTACACAGGTGTGTTTGTTAAAGCCTCTGTCTTCTGCACTTCTGTTGATGGTGGTTGTTCTTGAACTTGAGTCCTCTAGGAATTTGTTAAATGAAATTGCATTATTTTAAGCTGATTTTGAATGAAGTTTTCATTTCTTTTTTTTCAGAGTGAAGAGGAGAGAATCCTGCAGGATAGTACAAAAAGGGTAAGTGCTGTGGCATTTTAGTTACATTATATACATGTTGAGGATGATATAGTTTCATTATTATTTGTTATTTCGCATCTAAGGATGTATCATTGTTTATCTTTTAATATTTTATGGCTAGATGATCTAATTGATAATCCAATATACATGTTTCTAACTGGATGCTGCATTGGATGACTAGGCAGGTTGAAGTCAGACATGAGAATGACAGTAATTGATTAGAAATTTATCATAGTTAAACCCCAATCAATATTCAAATGTTGGGAGGAAAGCTACTCAGGCTTGATCATGCTGCTTTCAAATTGTCAATGCATTTGCATTGCTAATTAGAAGGCTAAAAATTATATCAGCACTTGACTATGTGTGAAGAATCAGAAACTCGTCAAATTCAGATTGAACATCAGAAACTTATCTGATTCATCTTCCAAAACCAAATGGACAAGTATTACTTTTTTTTTTTTATAAAAAAAATGGGTACTTTCTGTGAAGTATATTAAAAAATCATTGTATTCAATCTACTGAACCAATCTCAAACTAAGAACTCGGCAAACACATATTCTTCTGTCAAAAGTTTAATTAAGAGGCCCTAGAGGGTTAATCTTCAATAAATTATGTCATGCAAGACTTGATCTTCATCCTTGAAAATGGAGGAACAGTATGCTTATGAAGACAATCCATTAATAAAGCTTCAGCTGTGTGTATTTTCTCATAATTCCCTATCCATTGAGCTGAAAGAAACCTATGTTTTCGTAGCAAAGTTGACATTGTTTTTTTTTATTTCCATGTCCACAAATTTTCTCTTTAATTTAAAGGATTTTGGTCCATCAGCTGAGGGAACTTCCGTCTAAGTTTTTTCAATAAAGGATTTTTGTTATTTATCATTTCTGGCATTGATTTTAATATTTATTTTTACATTTGATTTTCAGACTCAAATTGTCTTGTTGATGCACCCTCTCATATTTTAACACTTTACCTATAGGATTTACTATTTATTCAACTTGAGTTTGCTTGTATTGACATGTAATGTAAGTGTTCATAGAGTGAAATTTTTTGAATTGTTGACTCATGACCAGTTTGGTGTGATTTGGCTCCAAATTTTTGGTCTCTACATGTAGTATATGTGGAGATTGTATAGATATATTAATGGTTGAGAATAAGAGATCAATGGCAAATCAGTAATCCACCAGGATTATAAAGGTGCTCAAAGACTTGGCTGGGAACTTCCTGTGCTTGAAACCTAAGGTGCATTGTTCTCAATCATGGCTCCCTAATGTGGGGGATATGCTGAAAACCATATTGATTGGCCTAGGAGAGCAAGGAAGTTAGTTCAAGGGACTTGCAGCAGAATAAACCAATCTAAATT